>NW_024093352.1:0-13093 GCF_014356525.2 Nilaparvata lugens | reverse complement strand
GCTATAAAGTCTGTGACATTGTTGCCAACCTTATTTCTTCTACATCTTTATTTACTCCGTTTCCATAGTCACTTCTTCAATATTAATACCACGAGTTTACAACTTTAAAGTTGCAAAAAGTTGATAAGTATAATAAATGAACAAGCAAGTCTTGTGAAATTAATCAGGATTTCTTTGAACTTTTGGATCCTTGAATCCGTCCCTTCAAAAACAATAAACAACAATCAGGATTGAAATTTAACAGACCTTTGTGGAAGTGAATATCTTTCAAATAAATGAAAGTCTATATTCACGTCAATATCAAGCTCAGGCCCTGTTGCACAAGGGCCTGTTGAATTTTAATCGTGATTAAATTCCATAAGAACCAATCAGAGAAGAGTTTTATGTGAAGAAGGCTTCTCTGATTGGTTGTCATGGAATTTAATCGGGATTAAAAGTTGATAGACTTGTGTGCAACAAGCAAGTCTCTATTCACGTCAAGTAATCTGTAATTAATGTTTAATTTGAGGAAAAACAGTAATAGCACAAAGTAGAAGATTTACTTTCTAGAAGATTTACTCTTCTTCTCTGTGTAGATAGTGAGGAAGTTCTGGAATGTATATTTTCGTAATGTTGGCCTATATGGAAATAAGTTTGATCCTCACTAGGCTACTACACCTCTTCATCACACACTCTTTCAACCTTCTATCTCGCTCTCTCCTAACTTCTTCCTCTCTTTCTTCCAGGTACCTTCTCCCTATTTATTTATTCATTTATTGTATAAAATACTATAATCATAATACAATTATGACATTTGAGGAAAATCTAGGCTGAGCCTGTACTATTTCTCTCCAAAAATGTTGATAAATTGTTAATGTTGTCCAAAAGATCTCACACTGCTTCGTCACTTGATTTTCGGTTCAGGAATGATGATTTAAAATTTTGAATTTTGAAGGTTGATTTTATACTCCAAATAAATCACAGAATGTATCACAGTAAATTAAAAACTTAAGAAATATTGCACTTATTAAAAAAATATGAATACAGAATCAAAAACCTACTCACTATTGTTTCTTGACTTATTCTCTCTTCAGCCGTATTCATTTTTTTCCTACCAGTATCCATCTATCTGTCCTATCTCTTCTCTCACTCTTTCACTCCTGACCTCCCTTCTCTCTCACACTCTCCCTTTCTCTCTGCTCACTTCTCTCTCTCTATAGGAGCGCTCTGAGTTATTTCTGTTAATCTGGCAATAGGTGCGTAGTCTGTCACTGAGGAGGCGCCCCAAGAAAAGAAGAAAGAAAGAAAGTGGGAGAAGTTTGGATACAGTGATACGAATAGACAGAGAAGATAGAGAGAAAAGGACGAGAAACAGAGTGAGAGAATGAGAAAGTGAGCACGGTCAGGTGTCAAAACTAAATAACGCGTTATATTTAATGTTGCACGGGCAATTCCCAACGGTTGCCGCCAACCCAGAAAACCATTTGTCAAAACTGCACGCCACTGCTCTAAAATTATTGATATTTTCCTGAAATGCTTAAATGAATGCAACTTGTGGTTATTTCAGAACTTCTGGAGTTCTTTAGTACTAGTAGTAAGTAGGGTTTTTGAGTTATAGGAAAATAGAGAGACCTCCTACAATGTTTTATTTTATGAAAATATCCAGTTTAATTAGCAATATTTAAAAGAGAAATTAGTGTAGATACTGTACTCTAAAATGTATCGAAGTTAATGCAACTTGTGGTTGTTCAGAATCTTCGGAGTTCTTTAGTACTTGTAATAACTATTTCTGAGTTATAGGAGGAATAGAGAGAACTCTACAATGTATTATTCAGAAATATTTAGTCTAATTGACACTTAGAACAGATTTTAGTGGTAGATACTCTTAAATGCTCCAAACTTGTAAGCTATTTCAGAGCGTTACAGTTCCTAGCTATAGGAAAATAAACAAAATCTATTGAGCTCTCTATTTTTCATGCGTTTTGTATGTAATAAGGATTATTTATTCAAGGTGGCGTTTGTCTATTATAGACTTATCCTACATCTTTCTCTTCAAAATTAAATTTTCTACAAGTTCTGTAGAAACATATTTTGTGTTTATTGTACATTTAACATAGTAAATCTGCTCAAATTCTTAAAGGAACATGTTTTTCGGGAGCAAGTTTCGCGTATTTCGTCACATATCTTGAACATTACTGTAGCTACAGGTCTGGAAACGGTTTTATTCAATTTTTTAGTGCATTTTACATTAAGTACGCTAAATTTTACATCTTATTTAACAGCCAACTAATAGCCGTAGGGCTTTTGCGTTTCGGCAGGGGAACTGAAATTGAAATCCTCCACCCTGTATAACTTGGTAACCAAGCATTTTCGGACCTATGTTGATTATAACTTGTTTTCTTCGTCTGATGTGAGGAATCACGCTCTGACTTATGGACACCTTTTTCCAGAGCACCCTGTATTTCTAAGAGACATCCAAGTGAATACAATTCTCTGTTATTTTAGAATAGTTGGAGTTCTTAAGCTAGAATTGTTTAGTCTCTACTTATTTTTGATAGTTCCCATGGTATAGGGAAATTGAGTGATGCATGAACAATGTAGGTCTATTTATGAAGCACAATGAGATTATTACTGATGAATATCTGTGGATGCAACTGATTTTTACATCTTCTGTAGAACTTTTTAGTTTTATTACTCAAAGAGAAGAAGGCATGAGATATTTTGGTAACTAGAATAGCTTAGAAAGAATGTGAAGTTTCTGATCAATTCATTACCCACACATATCAAGCTTCTTCCTGCAAATATCGTAGATGGCTTCGTTATCCACTAGGAATCCACAATTTGAATTAGCTATTGAGAAGTGTGTTGTAAGCAGAGCATTATAGGGCTCTACCACAGATGTTGAAACCTGTAAAATCATTTATGGATTCATTGATGGCTGAATTCTCTGTAGTTATTCAATTTATTAATTGATAAAAATATGTACTAAAGCCTCAAGCCAGTTGGGTTCGAGTGTTGATCCAAACTGGAACGTTGTTCTACCTCTTTTCTATTGCATTTAGGATCCTGAAGACTATGAACACACTTTCTCTACAACGTACTTCCTATTTTGAAATCCTCATTTAGACTTGTTTCTACTGTGATCTGCCAGCATTTTCAAAATTATTCCAAATTTGAGTGTATTTTCCCAATAGTGACATTTAATATTAAATGATTTAAATTACTTAATGGTATAGAGTTGGAGGGAATGATGGGATAGCATTGCTGCCACTACTTTGCCTTCTATGTTGCATAGCTTTATTCATCCCGGCATTCCTGATAAACCAATACGGTATTGATTGTTCATTCTTGTAATCAATGATCAATTCCATCTCAAATATATTCTATTCTCCAAGACATAATGATATATGTCTCCATGAGTTGTTGATGAATTGAGATTTGATATTCTGGTAGTTTTTATTTTTTATATGTTGTACTTTTTTATTTTTATATCTGGTACATTATATTCTCCGATTTGACAACAGTGCGTAGTTCGGAAATGCTAGAGCTATCTGCTTTGTATAATGACATACAAGGATGGCGAACCAATTTTATTCTGGTGCTGACTTATAATGCGAACCTCACTATAAAAGAATTTATAAAAATATCGTATACAGTCAATGAAAGATGCTTCGATAATTCAATAATTATTTAAAATACAGTATGTCAATCTGTTCCTGACTCTATAAATATATTTCAAAATACTACGTACCAGAGTATCCATCGATTAAATGATAACTCTCATCAATGAAATTCGTAATTATGAATAGTTATTGAATTATTTCTGAACTCACAGTGGGCGCCGATACACAGAAAACTGGTACTTGCTTTTCTTCCCAATTCTGCCGCTACTCCTCCATAAGTGATGCAGTCAGCCCCGAACCTGTTCCACCACCAAAGCTGTGATACACAACAAACCCCTGCAAACTGTTGCAACACTCCGTTATGCGCCGCAACTTGTTGCAAAGTTGGTGCAACATGCTGGAGCCGACTGTGCGGAAGCCGCGAGCGAAATTGTTGGCTGCGTCTTCACTGCCTGAGAGTAACCAGTTGCCGTTGAAGAGCCGTCTTTGGGGGCCCGAGCGGATTGAATCTGAGTTGGAAATTTGAGAAAAATTGATAAATTTGTGAATGAAGTAGCATATCATTGTTAATTATGATTAATTATTTGCCAGGCTTCACAAAAGCCTGTTAAATTTTAATCATGATTGAACTCCACGATAACCAATCAGAGAAGGGTTTTCTTGGAAGAAGGCTTCTCTGATTGGTTCTCGTGACATTTTTTCGGGATTGAATGCTAACCGATTTTTATGCAACCGTTCGCATGGAATCGATATCTCATTCATTCATTCAATCACCCCGATTGTCGATTAATGAATGAAAGATCGATTTATACATGAGCTTATGTATGATAGAATAATAATCTGTACCATACTATAATAAAGAAAAGAACTGGCTTATACCAATACCTACTATTACTAAGTAATAGTATAAGTGTATAAGTGCTTATCACTGCGGGATAGTGAATTAACATATGACGCATCATCACGTCTGAACTACTGGACTATTTTCAATTCTTCAAGTTTCCACTACGTCAAGTTTTCAGTTTATAAAGTTATTATTAGTCCTTTGCGGAGCACGGGTTATCTACCAAAGTTATTGATAAACTCATTATTCATCAACTATAATAATTGAGAAGGATTAAGACATAATAAGTATTGACGTAAGTGAAACAGTTCAGTGGAAACTTATGAGATTGGAAAATTTCAAATTTATGAAATGCAGCTATGATAAGTGGATGTTTGATGCATTGAGCCTCGGAAATATTGGGCTATGATTGAATTAAATGATGAAAATTGATAAGAATTCGAATTTTGTCCTGAATGGAATAATCAAATTATTCATAAAATAAAACAAATATAATCTATTTAATTTATTCTAAATATAATTTTTCAAATTTTCAATATTCCAATCGTCAATCTCCGTGATTTTGAAGCTAATAACTCTAATCGCGAGTGGTTACTCTTCTAACAAACCATCATTATCGCACCTAAGGGTTAGAGAACGGTCAGGTCGATATGTAATTTCAGCTTGCTCGCGTTCTCCTAAATCTATTATAATTATCTACAGTATATCAATGGCTGGAATGTTTCTATAATTGCACAGCTTTTTAGTGGCATCGATCTTCACCGCGACTTACTCCTTCTGTTCCACCTCTAGGTCTGGTTTTAGATCATTCAAATCACTCAAATCGTTAAAATCTTCTCAAATTATTTTCAATAAATTGATTTGAGAATTTCGATGATACTAGAAATTGTCCATTACCTATAACACTTGGCTCTAGATCAACAAATATAGCCCTTGGAACTAATTTATCCTTGGCAGTCTTCTGGAAGAATGCGTTCAGTTCATAATCCTCTGTGAAAGGAGGTTTTGACTCCGGATTTGCTGGTTTGCCATCTTGGTCGATCTGATGCTCCAGACAGAATAGGTCCCAAATGGCATTGCCCATCTGTACTCCAGCCTGACCTATATGTACTGACACACATTCTCTCTGAAATTCATAGAAATTGGAAAATAGATTAGTAGATGAATTTATAAATATTCAAAATTGTAATATAATTAGCAGATAGATTTCTATAAAATTTTACTTTTAATATAGTTAGCAGATGAACTCCTGAATATTTATAATTGTAATGTAGTTGGCAGATGGAATTCTAAACATCCATTATTTTGATATAGTTGATTGTATGGTTTCTTACTTTGTCAGTGTATTCTTCTATTTCTATTATATTCCTATATCTTCTTATTCTTTGTTAGTGTATCCTCAGTGTATTCTTTTTTCAATGTAATATAGCTTGAAAAATGAATGATTAAGAGTCTTCAATTATTGTATTATGTTGGATTAGATCAGCTTGATATTGTCAAATTTACTTATCTATCAGAACAATTTATTATTATTGTTAATAATACCATTGAGAAACGATAACTATTTCTGATTTCGTTCATCTCTGATAATAAAAACGAATAATTTAAACAAACTAGAAAATTGTTTCCGTTGTTAGACTATTATCAATCTCTTGTAATCCGAAAGCTTAAACATAGAGCAGCAGGCAATATAGTGTGAGCGAAGCCCTACGATTGGTCATTAGCTGTTGACCAATGAACATCGAGCTCTCCTGTCATTGGTCGAGACTAGATACTAGTGTTCCAAATATGGTCACCAGAACGTTTACCAACAACAAATGAAGATAATACCTGAAACCTTCTTAGATAAGATGAAACTAAACTATTGGATCAAGATCATTATTGTTGTTTTCATTCAATATGAATATTTAGCACATCACTTTCACAACAAAACAAAACTTTTATTGTTTTATCAACGATCAAATTCTTATCCAATATAGTGTGAGCAAAGCCCTACGATTTGTCATTAGCTGTTGACCAATGAACATCGAGCTCTACTGTCATTGGCGGAGACTGAACACTAGTGTTCCAAATATGGTCACCAGAACGTTTACCAACAACAAATGAAGATTATTACCTGAAACCTTCTTAGATAATATGAAACTAAACTATTGGATCAAGATTATTATTGTTGTTTTCATTCAATATGAATATCTAGCAAATCATTTTCACAACAAAACAAGACTTTCATTGTTTTATCAATAATCAAATTCTGATCCATTGATAATTTATTCTCAATATCAAAAGAGAATGATCTAACAGCTAACATAATCTGTTTACAAGAGTGTTATCTACTCACCATATTGATACGCAGTAGCTCTCTGTTGTATTTTAAAAGTTTGATGGATTTTTTTAAGTTTGGAAAAAACAAGCTTGAATTGTAGGTAAGTGGAAAGAATTTTGAAACCTTGATAGATAGTTATTTGTGAATTGCTGTAAATTTTGTCTATAATTTTGATAAGAAAATTTTTCAACGTTTCCAAAGTAGATTTGAATTTAGAAAGTCATCATCATATGTTTGAATGTTGATAGAGGGACGTCGAGTTGTTGATTTTTATTTCTTCTACATCTCATTAAAAATCTCTACACCAGAATTTTGATTACCTAGAGTAGTTGTATTTTTAATTTTATCACTAAGATGGCTGTGATTTATATTAAACTTAATAGATTTATAGAATTTATTCAATTTATCGGCGTTTTTTGTTCAATATCGGTAATGATTGACAGTTACAATAAACTCATAACTTCAGTTTCTGACTAGATTTGAGCTCTTTCGAAATTCAATATTGATCTCTGCTCTCTTGCTCTCTGCAATATCCTTCTTCAGCTCAAACTTCAAACCTTGAGACCTCTGTCTCTCGGAGGAAGTTCAAAGAGAATAAACCTTTAAAGAATAAATTATTCATTTGCGTACAATTCTCTAACTTTGACAAATTTAAATTGACTTTTCATAACTGGATATCCACAATAGGCCCATACTCCTTATGTGCCAAACTTAAGCTTGGAATTTATTTGTGCACAATAGCATAAACTTTCTTCATAGGCTATTATATCTTGCCAAATTGACAAGTTGCCAAAATTGGATTGAAGGTACAATCGTTGGTAATATCATAATTGAAAGTTCTTTTTGAACCTTATCCTACCATGAATGATTAATAATCAACAATTTGTCTCGTATAAATTCATTGCTGATTGTTTATATTCACAATTTTTACCCTGCCAAAAGCATCCTGCCATCCTAAACATACTACCCATCGATTTATACAATAAATATTTATTAACCGAACGAAGTGAGGTCTAAGATTCAAGTCGACGGTTTGGCATTTCTAAATGTTTATATGTTGCGCATTTACGGCGAAACGCGGTAATAGATTTTCATGAAATTTGACAGGTATGTTCCTTTTTTAATTGCTCGTCGACGTATGTACAAGGTTTTTGGAAATTTTCAATTTCAAGGATAATATAAAAGGAAAAAGGAGCCTCCTTCATACGCCAATATTAGAGTAAAAATCAGACTATAGAATTATTCATCATAAATCAGCTGACAAGTGATTACACAGATGTGTGGAGAAGCCAGTCTATTACTGTATTTGTATAAGGTCTATAGTTTCAATCAAAGACATTGAAGAGGTTAGACCCATCATCTTTAAGCTGGGTTTACACCAAAGTTATTAACAAAATGGTTATAACTTAATCCATATAGATTCTATTAGATTGAACGGAAGTTGACAAACACATATGTTCATCATGTGTATGATAAGTTATGTTCAATCTAATATAATCTATAAGGATTGAGTTATCACATTTTTCAAATAAATTTGGTCTAATCGCAGCTTTATGGTCTTTGGTTTCAATATTTTGTTTTGCAGTCATGGTATTATTATGCGTGCCCATCAGTATCAATATTCTCACATTCAAAAAAACTAAATTAATAGGTGAATAAAAATAAACAAATGAACTGAATAATGCTGGAGAAATTATAATATTTTTTATTCTAAAAAATTAATTTTCATCAGATAGAAAGATCATCATGGAACTGGATGAATCATATCAGAATGGAATACAACTTCAAACGTGAACTGAGTTTGTTTTAACATTCAAAACAGTTGACATCAGGTACTTGTGGATGAGAATACTGCGTGAGGTCTACTGTTCACAGAACTACTAGTATTTATAATCATACCCCTATACCTAGTTCACTCCAAACTATACTATACCCTCAATAGTAAGATAGTCGTTTATTTACATCTTTTATCCGGTCAAAAACATCAACTCTCACTCCAAACATACTATATAGTTGAAAATAATAAAACAATATAACTTGTAGCACCCTTGTTTATTATAAAAACTTAAAATATTTGAACACGACTAGTTTCGGTTTTTAAAAACCATCCTCAGGTTCTCAGGTTTTATTAATTTAAAAGCAGCCCATTTCAATAAGTGTTTTATATAGTTGAATTATTACTCTATAGTTATACTTTTACCCCTATACCTATTCATAATCAATCCCTTACATACCCCTATATCTATTTATTCTCTTATACATATTGCAGCCCAACCAAGCGTACCTTTTATTATCGTTTGCAATTCATTTGTGAATCGCACACCGTTTGACTAGTGCCGATAACAATATAGCGAATGAATAGTGAATAAATGAATGCTGGGGTGAATTGCTGTCTGGGGTGGTCACCTGAGATCCAGACCTGGGTCCAATTGTTCGAGAGCCATCTGCCTCCCTGTCAGAGTGAGAGAGAGGGAGATAGGGAATCAACCTTAGTCAGAGTGAGAGGTTGTGATGAGATCACTCCAAGTCAGAGAGAGATGCGTAAGAGGGTATCACCCAACGTCAGAGAGAGAGGATAAGAGGGAATCACCCCAAGTCAGAGAGAGAGGATAAGAGGGAATCACCCCAAGTCAGAGAGAGATAGAGTGAGAGAGTGTTAGAGGGAACCATCCAACGTCAAAGGGAGACGTGTATTGTTTGTTTCGTGAGAAATCATATCCAGAGCGGTTAGGTTAGGTAGGCTCGCGTCTGCCACGGTCCAAGCAAATAATAATAGAAAGGTTTTCACTAATCTCGGCGTCCATCTGCCCTTTGTTTACCTTTCGGATAATAGAGGGTGCGGGAGGTAGGGGAGTAATAGGGGTGATAGCGGAGGTAGGTGATGGTTTTTATGTTAGGGGGTGGCAGAGATTTCTGAATCTGATCTCCCAGGTTGTCAAGGATCGGGTAGTGTAATGAGTACTTAACGGTAGCAGTTATTGGTAAACATAATATGAGTAACGGTGATGCTGGGTTGCTAGAGGCCGTTTCACATCGCCGTAGCGTAGCTTGCGTAACGTCATCAAGCGCAAGTTGAGGTCCGTTCACACCGAGATATATACGTTTTTGTTTTTTGTTTTCATGCAGAGCGCATGCGTTACCTGAGATACGTGCGACGGATATATTGGAATAAAGTGGCATTGGAAACGCGTAGTATCAGAGACAAATGAATATAGGTTAGTTGGTTAATAGTTGATTAATTAATAGAGACAAATAAATTAATTAAACCGAATCTTTACTCTATGATATTATGCACCTTCAACGATGCGACGCTGATCGTTTGCTGTGTCATTAACCTGTGATAAGTTCTTAAATAATTGTGTGTTTTGTCTTTTCGGTCTCAAAATTTAATAGTTTTTTCAAAGTTTGGAATTTTAAGTACCAACTATTTGTAATTAATTTGATTTAAAACTTTTTTTTAATTTGAAAATGATTAGTGTGTGATGAATTATGTGTTTTGAATTGTAAATTGAAGAATTTTGAAGTGATACATAACCCACTACATTTGGACTGTTGTATAATTAGAATTGGAACCGTTTTTGCTTATAAGCCTGTGTACTTTTCTGTGAGTTGTGTAATTCTGAATGATTGAATAAATAAATAAACAAATTAACTCTATTCAACCGGTCGTGTGTTGATGGGAAGGATATTATTTTATATCCTTCTAGAGAATCGACAATACTATTTGTTGAAACATCGCCGATTTATAAAGTCACATACAATTTTTATATTCGTTATTTCTAATTGCATTCAATCTTTTTCTCATTGATTAATTATTTATACTTTGTAAAATTCGTTGAATAATTTGCATTACCGTTATTCAATGCAAATTAGTGTATAAGCCAGTAAATATTGTAACATACATAAATAAAGAAATCTAATTTGATCACTCTCTCTCTCTCTCTCTGTAGTTTTCACGTGGAAATATCGCACTGTAATTGTAGCAAAACAACGGCAAAAGATGGAAAAGTGGTGAAATGGCAAAGGTAGCTTCAAGATTAAGAGTGTTGGACGTATGTAAGGCATGCATTTAAAATACCATCGCTGCTCCACTACGTTAACACATAGGAATACAATAAATTCAAAAGTAGGCTTAATTACATTTTGAGAGTGCAATGTATCGACAAACTGCATATCAGTTGTCTAAATTCATAAATAGGAATGATGAACATATGTGTTTGTTAACTTCCGTTCAATCTAATAGAATCTATAAGGATTAAGTTATTAACATTTTGTTAATAACTTTGGTGTAAACGCAGCTCAATTATTGTGGCAAAACAATGGCAAAAGGTGGAAACGTGGTCAAGCTGCAAAGTTAGCTTCAAGATTAAGAGTGTTGGATGTGAGGCATGTATTTGAAATACCTTCTCTGGACCACCATGCTCCTACACATAGGAATACAATAGATTCCAAATTTGCAAAATTACATTTTGAGAATGCAATGTATCGACAAACTGCATAACTGTTGTCTGGATTCATCAGTTGAGATTCATCTCTAATGAAGGAGTAATAATAATAGCAATAATATTATTTCTCTGATCGCCAATGAATTGCAACCAGAGAGCTTTTTGACAAAAGATAGACATAATTGTTTTATTATACATACAAAATTGCCAATACTAAACTTAGTTCTAATTATAATACCCCACTGAGAGAGAATTGATAATAATATTGGATGAGATCATCAATTTAGATATTGAAGTAGGATTTTTACCGTTAAATGTCAATAACCATGGTTTATTTAGATCATGGTCAATGAATCACAATGAACCGACAATGACATATTCATTTCACCTTGATGGTGAGTAATTCTTTATGTTCCATTCATTTATACAATAAGTACATTATCGAAATGATAGGGAGAGGAAAAATAAGTAACCTTGTGCTATTCCTCTCCCAAATTTAGATAACACAATATTATTTCATATACTTCAACATAAATATTACTAAAACATATTGTCAATTTAGTATATATGTCTTATAGACACAGTGGCAGAGACAAATAATAATAATAATAATAATAATACTAATAATAATAATAATAATAATATAATAATATAATAATAATAGAAAGAGATAAGACAATTGAACAATTCATACATGTATTTTCAAGTTTTGGAGCCAGGATATGGCCTCGTCATCTGCTACATGCAATTACATCAATTTAAGTTGAAATAGAATAGCTATAGTCCTCATATTCTTTCCTCAAAAAGGTGGCGGATGACAGAGAGGCATAGAGAGTTGCTGCCAACCAGCCCAACAAATTTTGACCAAAGAAGAAAAATTAGTCTCTATCACCTTATAGACTTATTTTTAGTGTCATCTGTGTCCACAAATCAAATCCTCGTTTATTGCCATAAAACATACCTATGTTGAGACAATCGTCATTGATAATTGTGAAAATATCATGTTTATAATATAAAAATAATTAAAGTATCATAAAAAAATAAAATATAATTTATTTATTTATGAAAAACATGGAAGCATACAGGATTTCTCCCTAAAATTGCTTCCATAACAACACAATTACAATAGTTCATTATACTATAAGAGTACAGAAAAGAAGATATTGGAAATTACAATGAAGAAGAGGAAAAATCATCACCTTATAAGTATGTGATATCATAAAAATGAAGAAAAAAAAGATAATTATCTGTATCTTATGTGAGATTTCTAATTGATATATTCATCATCATGTAAGATTTTAATTTATGAGTATGCATGCAACTCCTCTCTAATTGCATAAGCTCTGATTCTCACTCCTTACCCCCTTGTTAACTGATTGAGGCTACATCAAAGGTGAATAGCGTAGTAGGCCTACATGACATGTGTTCAATCTACACGAAATTAAATCAATTGTGGAACCCGTCATAAGCTGTTCCAGACAGGTAAGCAGGAAACCGTGTTTTGTTCAACCGAGTTTGTGCCCAAGAACAATGAATTATTGTTCTCCTCTCTCCCTCTCCTCCTCGCTCAGGAGGGAAGATCTACTCTGGAGGTTCTAGGGTTGGGTAGATCCACTCTAGAGGGTTCCGGGAAGGTTGGATATACTCAAGCAAGGAGAAGGTTTGAGGAGAGGGTAAATATATATCCACCGGTGGCGCATGGTTGAAATTTTTAAAACCCTCTGGCACGCTTACTACTTTCAAACCTCGACGGATATCTTTCGGAAGAGCTCACTTGAAAGGTGTACCTTCTGTTCGAATTTGTATTGAAACTAGATTGAGGGTTGAAGATTTTGAGGTTGAATTTAGCCTCGGGCTATCAAAACTAACCTCCCCCGGG
>NW_024093351.1:0-13207 GCF_014356525.2 Nilaparvata lugens | reverse complement strand
ATTTTCTCATATTTCAAGAGAAATTATATCATTATCAAATCTGACTTCTCATGCTCCTATATGCGAGGAATCCAAATCAGCAAACGTATTAGCGAAATTCTTTCCCGTTCAGAGGATGTGACCCCTTGAATATGTCGAAAAACGCAAATCGGTCAGTTCATTATTTTCCTCATATTTCAAGAGAAATTATATCATTATCAACTCTGACTTCTTATGTTCCCAGATGCGAGGAATCCTAATCTGCAAACGGATTAAAAAATGCATTAACGGTCAGGAGATATGATCCCTTAAATAGTCGTAGAACGCAAATTGGTTAGTTCATTATTTTTTCTGGAAAAAACAATACATTATCAACTCTACCTCCTTATGCTCCCAATAGAGGAATCGAATCTGTAAAAGATTGCAGAATTCGTTTCTGTTCAGGAGATATGACTCCCAAAACATTGTTAGAAACTTAATTGGTCAGTACATTTTTCCCCATTTTTCGGGAGAAATATGCTCCCGATTTCTTATAGCTCCTTGATGCGATGATCTCAAATTGCAAACGTATTAGCGAAATTCTCTCCCTTCAGGAGATATGACCCCTTAAATATATGGAAAACGCAAATTGGTCAGTACATTATTTTTCTATTTTTTTTCGAGGGAAATAGTATTATCATCAACGATATGCCTTTTATGCTCCCCATCTGAGAAACCCGAATCTGCAAACGGATTAGCGAAATTCGTTCCCCTTCAGGAGATATGACTTCTTAAATGAATTGTTATAGGATCCTCAACGAAACAACAATCTCTCAAAAATGTATATGTAATGGAATATTAACTGTGAAAAAACTACTTACATTTCAGCTGCCGCCATCTATAACACGCACGCAATATATTGTAAACCAGGCGTTAGTGTCTTCAATTTCGCTATTAAAAAACACAACTAACTATAAGAATTACATAGAGCAATAATACTCTCACGATAGTTATAGTTTCAGTTCCTAGTTGTTCTACTCACTGTGATTGTCAGTATTTCTCATGAATAACATCAATGATTCCCATTTAAACAATACTGTCAGTTATAAATCAAGCACACTATAGAGTTGACTAGTGCTACTGACTGAAAACTGTCAGAATTTTTTTCAGATAACATCAAGTTTTCCTATTTAATCAATACTGCCAGTAGTTAGTGAACTCCACTGTAGAGTTGACAAGGTCTACTGACTTTAAGCTGTCAGAATTCTGTGTAAAAACATCAATATTCTACATTGAATAATACTGCCAGTTGAGAGTAAACCTCAATATAGAGTTGGAACTTCTCTTGAGACTTGACAAGTTCCATAACCTCAAACTGTCAGAATGTTTATAAACATCGATGTTTCGCACGAATCGATACTGACATTTTAAAGAGAATCGCACTCTTGAGACTTGACAAGTTCCTACTGAATTTAAACTGTCAAATCCTTATAAAAAACATCGATGTTTCGCACTAGATCGATATGACATTTCAAGAGAATCGCACCATAGTTTCACAAGTTAATCCAGTTCGGGTTAAGGCCGAGTTGACAAACCGATCACAGTTCAGCTGCATCTCAGACTTCTCAATGAATGAGGAACTGAGATAAGTTGTAACTTGACTTGGCAAGTTGAATTGAGTGCAGCTTGCAGATCGATGCATTGATTGCGTTTGTGGAGGGTGGGTTAGTGCATGTGCATCATGCACTTTAAAGTTCAGTCAAAGGAAGATTATGGAGGGAAAAGGTTTGGAACACAATTTTCAACTTCACAGCTTTTCAAGTATTGTAAGAGGATTAACATATCAAAAGTCCTCACCCTACACACTGTGCTAAAGGGTGGGGGTAGTTTAAGTACCATTTTTATTCCTAGCCCTATTACCATAGGTAAGGAAGTATTGCTTTCCGAAAAAATTAAGGTACCCCAATTTCTAAATTTTATACGTTGTCAAGGTCCCCTGAGTCAAAAAAGTGGTTTTTGGGTATTGGTCTGTATGTGTGTGTGTGGTGTGTGTGTGTGTGTGGTGTGTGTGTGTGTGTGTGTGTGTGTGTGGTGTGTGTGGTGTGTGTGTGTGTGTGTGTTGTGGGTGGTGTGTGTGTGTGTGTGTGTGTGTGTGTGTGTGTGTGTGGTGTGTGTGTGTGTGTGTGTGGTGTGTGTGGTGTGTGTGTGTGTTGTGTGTGGTGTGTGTGTGTGGTGTGTGTGTGTGTGTGGTGTGTGTGTGTGTGTGTGTGTGTGTGTGTGTGTGTGTGTGGTGTGTGTGTGTGTGGTGTGTGTGTGTGTATGAGTGTATGAGTGTATTTGCGTCTGTGTACACGATATCTCATCACCCAATTAACGGAATGCCTTGAAATTTGGAACTTAAGGTCCTTAAACTATAAGGATCCCACACGAACAATTTCAATCAAATACAATTCAAGATGGCGGCTAAAATGGCGAAAATGTTGTCAAAACAGGGTTTTCGCGATTTTCTCAAAAACGGCTCCAACGATTTGATCAAAATTTATACCTAGAGAAGTCATTGATAAGCTATATCGACTGCTACAAGTCCCATATCTGTAAAAATTTCAGGAGCACCGCTCCATCTATGCAAAGTTGATTTTAGACTCTCAATTATCAGGCTTCAGATACAATTTAAACGAAAAATTTTGAGTGGAAAGATTGAGCATGAAAATCTCTACCATTAATGTTCAGTAACATTTTCACCTTTTAAATTGAAAATAAGGTCGAAATTCGAGAAAATGTGATTATCCAATTGCAAACGAACTATTGATTCTATTAAATGATTCACTATGAAGAGATAGCAGACTTCGTGTGTCTGCAGCGCTATGTCCTGTCACCAGCTGGCTAGATCTTTGTTCATAAGTAGACTTGAAATGCGCGTGAACACTAGCGTCAGGTGATCGATCAATTTTCATAACGGCAAGAAAAAGTTGTGTGAGTGCGCCATACCAGATTTTTTCATTTTCGCATATATCTCGGAAACTATGCATTTATGAACATTTGTATTCTGTACAAAATTGAAGCTCACAAAATTACCAACTTGTTTTGTCCTTCACATTTTTTCCATATCTCTCATATTTTCTGATATATCCGCTCTTGAAGTTGAGACATTTTTTGAAAAAACACTTCTGCCTCCAATTTTTTATCTGTTCGGCGTTTTAATTTTTGAACGATTGATGAAAAAAGTCCGTGCTGATTATGAGCTGATAGAGCATGAAATTAATTATCTTCAATTTGATGTATATTTCACTATTTACGCATTTCCCTACGACTGTTGCAGTGTTGAGAGTGAAATTTTCTGTGCAGCAACAATAGATCAGTGACAATGGAATTTGGAGGGAATATTTGGAACACAATTCGACCTTGCAGCTTTGTTGAGACTAGTTTGGAGGTGAGCATATAAAAATCCTGACCCCTACATCATGTGCTGAAGGGATGAGGGTGGTTTGAAAGTTGCATTCCCCACTTATTTGAATACTTTTATCTTGGAAACAATGTGTTCTATTGACATAATCACTGAATAAAAATGAAGCTTAATAAATTTCCTACAAGTTTTGTTTGGTAGAGGTTTTCGATAAATCCGATACTTTTCGAATATTTATGTTCTGAAGTGATGCATTTTCGAAAAACGAGTTTTCTTCCATTTGTTAGCTCTTTCAAGTTATATATATAAAGCTCTTTCAAGAACTGAAACTGCAGAGACACAGAAGTGCAAACTAGGCCACTGTGGACAATAAATCCAATGTGGTTCTAAAACATGAATAAGACATGTTCTAGTCAGTGAGTAAAGATTATTATAGGCTACTTTTCACAAATTATATAGACTTCTAGTCGTCATTTAGTGTCAAATCTTGATATACCATATGTCCATTGTTCTTAATGGCTAGAGAAATTCAAGATATAATAACTATTTTATAAGTAAATATCGGGGACCAAGCTTCGCTCTGGAGTACGAAAGCATAAAAATGTACCGTATTACGAAAGAAGAAATATAATAACATTCATACCATTCATACAGAAATGTTCTATCTAATCACAGTAAATTGAGATTAATTCCCAGAAGAATGCAAAAACTTCCCTCACAAAGGCCCAGTTGCACAAAGCCGGTTAAATTATAATCCTGATTATTTTCACGTGAACCAAATCAGAGAAGACCATTTCAGAAAGATGGATCTACTGTAATTAATCAGGATTGAAAAAATCCGGCTTTTCTGCAACCGGCACTAAGTACCTGATTGAATGATTAAAATGTTGAACAGCTGAGCCATAATTTTGACACAGTCCCACACACATGAACTCGCTCACTCACTTCCATCACCAACAGACGACGAAATAATTATATCAGCTGGTTTTTTCAAGGATGAATAATAATTATCATTTTTATGTCCTTCAGCGAGTTTTCCCAGGATGAGACCTAGTGCAATCGAATCCTTATATTATAAAACTACTGTGTTCTGAATTTCGTGAAAATCGCTAGAGCCGTTTTCGATCCGGTGAAATACAAACATATAAAAATACAAACATCTAAACATATAAACAGAAGATGCTCGTTTAATAGTATAGGATAAAAATCCCTTCATGAAGGGAAGAAATTGAACAATATGGATGGCAATATTCACTGTTGTAAAAATGAGTGATAATTTTTTTCTATCGTTTGAGACGCTATAATCAATTCGTTTGAAAACATTTCTAGGATGAGAAAAAAACATTGAGAACAAAACCAATAAACAATTGAATATATAAAACAAATTTCCAAAACCATGAATATTTCCCGGATGACAAATAATTTTTGTATAGTAGCGCTCATCGAATTTCCATCTAGCTGTTTACCCTGTTGTCAATATTTGCAGTAGATTAGATTTCTTTATTTATATAGGTTACAATGATTACTGGCTTATACACTAATTCACATTAAATGACGATAGTGCTAGTTATTCAAATAATTTTACAAAGTATAAATAATTAATCAAAGAGAATAGAGATTGAATGCAATTAAAATAACGATAATATAATAATGTGATGTAACTTCAAATCGGCGTGTTTCAACAAATAATTGTCGATTCTGCAGTAGCAGAAGTCTTCGGGGTGAATTTTCAGCATTAATTTGGATTTCCGTTAAATAATAATAACTATGAATATTTTATTCTGTTGTAAATGTTTGTCATTGGAAGATACTTCCAATGCTGGTTCAGTATTGGTATTCTAAAGAATTCAAAAAATTGACAGAGATTAGAAAATATTGAATAATTTGAAATGATTCCCAATTTCAAAGTTCCTTGAATACGAGACCTATAACACTCAAATACGAATCCTAAAATCATTAATACGAGCAAATGTGTCTAAATTTCAAAGTGATATCTTATGAGTAAATGTGACTATGAGATAAAATCAAACTATACCTCTCAGAAATCCAACTTCCATGTAATCAGTTCACTCCAGCAAAGTATAATAATTCACAAGCACTTGAGTCGATAAACTGCAAAACAATATTGAAGAATTTCAGTCTATTGTTTCAGCTTTTATAGAACCTTAAACGCTTTCCTGGGAAAATCCTAATCACTCAGGCATCTCATCAAATCCCAACGCTCCGGAATTAACACTTCATTCATTATTTTTAAAATATGTTAATGAGCAGTGAATGAAAAAGTAATTAGATAATAGAAATGAATTAATGTGTGTTCAGCACGAATGATATATTACTGTATGGAAAATCGTCGCCAAAAAACCTTGCGAATGTGTGTGTTATGTAACCGGTTGAAAAAACCTGCTTATAGATAAATGATAGACCCTTAGACCAGTTTAGAACTGGTCTAAGGATAGTCCTAACAGCATCGGAAGCATGTATAACTTATTATAAAGTCATCATCGTCTGATCTTTGGAAAATCAGTTACTGATAACATAAGTAGCTTCAAATTATTGTAGGCCTACTCACTTACTTACAGTACTTTAACCTTTAACCTTCAGAGAAAACTTCAAAAGCCTCTCATGAATTTTTATTCTATCTGTATTAGAAAAATCTGGTGTGATACACTCACACAACTTTCCTTGCTCATATATTTGAAACTACAATCAGACTCCTGTCTATGTGTATATAATATTGTTTTCAGAGTACTTTTTCATCTGTGTAAATTTTGAAATTCGATTATTTTTTGCTGTCATTTTTTTAATGTCGTCAAAACAGCTGTTCTAAGATGAAATATCTCGACTATGTGTTCTTTTATGAACTGCGCTACCTACCTACCTCATGCACGAGAAGGAGGTTACTAAGTCCATTTCTCAAGGATGGGGTAGACCCCCCATTAGTTTCCCAGAAAGGAGACTCATGCCAGTTGATAGAGCTGATAAATAACTATACAGGTTATGAATTTAAAAAAAATCGGTAAGGTCATTTTGAGAAAATCGTGATGAAGAACATGGTTTTTTAGTAATTATCCGCCATTTTCCTCAAGAATATTACGGAGCTCCTGAAATTTTCCAGAAATGAGACTCATGTCGTTGATAGGGTTATAAATAGCTAGCTATCCATGGTATAATTTGAAGAAAATCGTTAGAGTCGTTTCGAGAAACCGTGAAAAACATGGTTTTTTAGTAATTATCCGCCATTTCTTCCGCCATTTTGAATTCAATTTATTGAATTTCTTTATTGTCGGATCCTCATGGTATAAGGACCTTAAATTTAGAATTTCAAGTCACACACACACACCCACACACACACACAAACACACCACACACACACACACACACACACACACACACACACACACACACACACAACACCACACAACCACAACACACACACACACACACACACCCACACACACACAACACACACAACACACACACACACACACACAACACAACACACACACACACACACACACACACACACACACACACAACACACAACACACACACACACACACACACCCAAAAAATATGTTTTGGACTCAATTATCTATTTAATCACGTTAGTCACAAAGTATGATTTTAATTATTAAGAGACAGTTTATACGCTGTTGGAATGGTATACTAGTGTTCTATGAACTCACGCAGTTCTCATCCACAAGTATCTGATGTCAACCTGTTCTAGTTGATTCAGTTGAATCACAATTCACAATTGAATCATGATTTACTCTAAAAACTGTTATTTGTTTTCTCCAAGATCAAAAACCACTTATATTAATAAACTCAGTTCACGTTGAATTTGTATCCCATATGATGATTTATCCAGTTCCGTGATAATCTTGCCATCTGATATAATAAATTTCTCAACTATTTCAATTTTTTTTCATCAAGAATATAATAATTTCTTCAGCATTATTTAGTTCATTTAATATTTTTTATTTTATTTTCATCACCTATTTAAATTTGTTTTTCAAATATGAGAATATTGATAATGATGGGCACGCGTCATGAAAATATTGAAACCACTACCTATACAAATAGACACGGCCAGACATCTGTGAAATGCTGCATGTAGCAAAAGCTGCGATTATTCGCAAGGAAATATTTCGCAAACGTATGGTTTGCGCCAGCACATACACCGCAATGCTATTACATTTCCGCACGGCAAGTTCTGCGAATTGAATTCGCACCGCAACAAAACTTTCGCGTTGGTGTGCGCCGGTATAATGCATGCAATGAATAATCCACTTGTCAGCTGATTGATTATGAATGATTCTATAGTCGGATTATCCTATTTCGAAGTAGATGATATTTATAGTGATACAAGAGTATGGAGGAATTCTTTTCTTTTCATATTATGCTAAAATGCAAAATTCAAAAAACCTTGTGCTACATCGACGCGCAGTTGAAAAGGAATATTCCTGCCAAATCTCATCGAATTCTATCAACGCGTTTGGCCGTAATCGCGTTACATACAGACAGACAAAAGAGAATCCTAGTTAAAAATAGACCTCACCACGGTATATAGACAAAGATATTCCATCTATAAATACGTGGACCTCAATACGTTCGGTCAAAAATGTCTCAAGTGGGCTACCCCTTTTGAGATGTTTTATTAATTTACCAACAATGTTTCACTACTATTCATAGTCATTTTTACTTTCCTTGCCCTATTACCATGGTAAGGAAAGTATGCTTTCCGAAAAAAATTAAGGTACCCCAATTTCTAATTTTCTTACGTTTCAAGGTCCCCTGAGTCCAAAAAAGGGGTTTTTGGGATTGGTCTGGTGTGTGTGTGTGTGTGTGGTTGTGTGTGTGTGTGTGTGGTTGTGTGTGTGTGTGTGTGTGTGTGTGGTGTGTGTTGTGGTTGTGTGTGTGTCTGTGTACACGATTATCATCTCCCAATTACGGAAAGACTTGAAATTTGGAACTTAAGGTCCTTAAATATAAGATCCGACACGAACAATTTCGATCAAATGCAATTCCAGATGGCGGCTAAAATGGCGAAAATGTTGTCAAAAACAGGGTTTTTTCGTAATTTCTCGGAAACGGCTCCAATGATTTCGATTTGAAGGTATACCTGAAATAGTCATCGATAAGCTCTATCAACTGCCACAAGTCCCATATCTGTAAAATTTCAGGAGCTCCGCCCCATCTATGCAAAGTTTGATTTTAGATTCTCAATTATCAGGCTTAGTACAATTTAAACAAAAAATTTCGAGTGGAAAAGATTGAGCATGAGAATCTCTACAATAAATTAATGTTCAGTAACATTTAACCTAAAAATAAAAATAAGCTCGAATTCGAGAAAATGTAAATTACCCATTTACAAACTGTTGGCAGCTGTTGTTAAATGATTCACTATAAAGAGATAGCAGACACTCGTGTGTCTCCAGCGTTATTGCCCCGTCACCAGCTTGCTCAAATCATTGAATAGTAAACTTGAGATACGCGGGAACACTAGCGTCAGGTGATCAATTTTCATAACGGCAAGGAAAGTTGTGTGAGTGCGCCACACCAGATTTTTCATTTACATGAAGAATCTTATTCCATTCAATCAATTGAAGTAGCCCTATAAGGAAATGTTATAAGTTTATACCTTCTTGGAGAAAAACTTTCTTTATTATAGCACATAATCAATACAGTGTACAGTATCATTATAACACATAGTTAATATATTATTCATCCCTTGCAATGTTTATACAATAATTTTGTACAATATTATTATTATTTTATAATATTCATGATATTAGGTTTTTAATTTTTGTAATAAATGAATCTCAATTCAATTCATTACATATTGTACCGACGAATTTTGAAATAAACGACTCTCAATTCATTACACTTCCTTTTATTCTTATACAATGTATGAATACAGTAGGCCTATAGTAGTCTATAAACTACATTAATTTCTGCAAAAACATTACTTTTCCTGTGTTGTATATCCATATTCTCCCACTATTAGTTTGAAACTTGAATTTTGAAATACTTATGAAGTGATAAATGCACTTTATCACTTTAGCAATGTGGATCGTATCGTCCTGGTGTGGGTCATCATCAGGCTAAAGAAACTAACTATCGTCACTACATCATTGCTGCATTTAGGTGATGCATTTTTCACTTTATAAAGCCGCGTTTACACCAAAGCTATTAAGAAAATGTTGATAACATAATCCTTATAGATTCTTTTAGATTGAACGGAACTTGACAAACACATATGTTCATCATGTGTATGATAAGTTATGTTAAATCCAATGGAATCTATAAGGATTAAGCTATTAACATTTTGTTAATAGCTTGGTGTAAACGCAGACTAAGTGTTTTAAAAATCAAGTATAACATTTCCACTGATTAGATACGGTACCGCAGTGTTTGTGTTAGTATTACTGTACATTCTTCCTCAATTTAGCTGATGCAATTACGGTGCCTTATAATCTACAATGAAAATTCTTTTCAAAAATATCACTTTCCAATAAATTAGGTGTCATTTTGTGTTTTTTGTGTTTGGTGTTGAGGTACCGTAATATTCTTTGTATTCATTAAGGGCATTTCATTTAGTTATGCATAACTGATGCAATATAATGCTGTCTTCATGAACCATAATAATAATTCTTGCTAGAATAATATCACTTTCTCATTAAATAAGATATATCATTAATTTGTGTAGTTGAGGTACTGTATTTATTTCTTCAATGTTGTTTTCCATCACGAACTGCTTATTATTAAATCACTTTCTGCTGTTAGAAAAAACGACTAGGTAGCAGTCAGATATTTTACAATAAATGAATTAATCACTCACTGTGACAACTGTGACAACAGTGAGTGATTAATCAATCATTTAATCAATAATCAATCATTTATTGTAAAATATCTGCTTGCTAGTCGTTTTTACTAACAGCAAAGAGTGTATTTATTTTTCAAGCTTATCCAATAACCGTATCTTCATAGACAATAATAGCTATTATTGCAAAAATATTGCTGAGATATATCAGTAACTTATGTTGTTAAGGTAAATAATTTTTGTTTTTCATTTAGGTGCTGCAACTGCTGGTGTCTTCATTCATATAATACATAAAAGCAAAGAAACTATAACAACAATTCTTGCGAAAATATCACTCTCCCATTAGATTAGGTATCATTTGTGTTTGATGTTATCTATTTTTTGCAGTTCATTTGGCTGATGCAGCTGGTTCCTGGGCTGCAGCTTGATTCTGAAGCGTCGGTCCTCTTGAGGATGATATCGGCTGGAGCACCCAGTCCTTCTCGGGGATTCCTGGCATCACGCGGAAGTTCCTCAGAACGGCGAGAGGATCACTTCAGCTTCAGCATGGCGTATTTGCGACCTGTACGAAATGAACTTGAATGAGATCACTTTGAGCAATATTTTAAAAACGTGAGTAAAGTTATAACTTGGAAGAATTTCTTCCTTATTATTGTCAAAGATCCAAAGTTTATAAACAGAATATCTTAAATGAGATCATTATTAGAGAAATTTTAAAAAAGTAAGAGAATAATAATTTGGAAGAATTTCTACCTAATTATAACCAGAAGAAACCCCAACTTTAATTGCTGTGAAAACACCCCGAAGACCTCTGCTACTGCAAATATTGACTACAGAGTAAACAGTTTTGAAAAGAATAAATGAAAGAATAAGATGTTGATGTTGTCAATACCACTATATTTGTCAAAAATTACATAACAAAAAACAAATAACATAAAACAAATCAATAACATTCGTTCATTTAAGAAAAAAATTTCAAATGGCTTATTTCTTCTCCACCTGAAAATATTGAGGGGTTGCTCACTGTCATTGGTTAACTTCATGTACTTCATCATGGTTGAAGTTGGATTGTACACAATGAATTATATATTAGTGAGGAATGTGTGTGAATCTGTGTGTGAATGTAGCATCAAGAAAAAAATTTTTTTTGTTATGATACTCCTACTTGCGAGCGAATTTGTTTTAATTCAGCAAGTAGTATTTTTATTTTGACTTTCTATTAGGCCTATTATTTTCGAGATTATCTTAAACAAATTGCAGTATTCATTCATTATTGTTAATTCAAACGTGTCTCATTTTATTTATTGTATATTATGCTATACTGTCAAAATAAAAATTTATTTGATTTGATTTGAATCAATTCACTTACAGAACCAGGTTTCATGGTAACACCTATAGTGAGGTTCACGTTATAATGGCAGTGGATAAAGATAGAAGAATAGCGATGCCGATTCTCTTCATTAATTAATTATATTTCTACACTGTCGAAAACATAATTGGCATCGTTGGTGGACCTTGAAAAGGATAGTACACCGGCTTTGTCGAATGATAGACAAGGATAGCAAAACCAAAGTTGATCAAATACTGTCATTATAATGGCAGTTTAGGAAGATAGGAGAAAAGAGTTGCCAGATCTCAGCCTTGCCACCCAAACAGTGATATGGTATACCTGAGAATTTAACTGTTTATTATTGTGGAAAATAGTTGATCATGTTTCATTTGTCAAAGAAAAATTTTTCAAAGATGTAATAATAAATTTCCAAGTTTAAATATTTTGTCAATTAGTTGAGTTTCTACATTGTGATAAACGATGTGGGAACATCGCAATGAGTGAAAGAGATAGCGCCATCTGCTTTGTTGAATGATGAAAGTTGATCAAATACTGTCATTATAACGTGGACTAACTATAGCACTCTTCAGCTGAACTATAATGTTGTTTGTTATTGTTGAAAGAATTAGTTCAGCTGAAGATGTGCTAGGTGTTACCATGAAACTTGGTTCTGTAATGGAATTAATTTGAACAAATCTAGTGTATTGACAACATAGACGTCTTTTCTTTTAATTAAGGATAAATATAATAAATACAATCAAATTATTAGTTAGAAAAAGTTATATGAGAGCTAACTATCCAAAAATTAATTGCCAGCCCCGGGAGTCAAACCCGGTACCTCTCAAGTGCTAGTCAGTCATACCAAATACACAAAACTGACATACTCCGGATATCAGCGCTCATTATATACTAAGCCATACCTATATTTTTATTCATTCATAACTCTCTTCATTGTATTATCATCATCCATCATCATCATCATTCACCCAGGCTTAACATACTTCTAGAAAGTCGCCTTTGTAAAATGATAAATAAAATAATAGCCACTAAGTACATAATGTATTCTATCCATGTATTCTATGTCATAGCGGCAGCCAGTCAGCATTTTATGGAAATAAATGTAAATTATTTCTATTTGGAACATTTATTACTCTATTAGCCTACTCCTTCAAGAAGTGGCATTGAAGATTAACACGTTCAAGTAATTTTAATTACACATATTTTTTATAAATTATTTTTTTTATGTGATTTGACTGCAATCTAACACTTTGGTTAATGAACAGTTCAATTCTAGTTTAATTAATACGTAAAAGTTTGACATTAAAGGGGTATCCACTCTTCACAGTCTAAGTGAGCAATGCCCATGCAGAATAATAATGATAATTTACAATATTTATATTTGAAACATTTTACTCTATTAGCCTACTCTTTCAAGAAGCGGCATTGAAGATAAGCAAGTTCAAGTCATTTAAATTTACAATAAATGAATCATTTATTTTAAATTAATTAATTTGCAATAAAAATAGTAGCATTGATTAACTAAAATAATAAAACTATAATAAAATTTTTTGAAGAATCATTGTGACTAATGACCCATGTGTCCGGTGTTCTATCATCTAAAATTTATTTTTAAATTATTTATTTAAGTGAAATTTTTTTGTGATGTGAACTTAAGGCTGTTCAGACACCTTTT
>NW_024093350.1:0-13249 GCF_014356525.2 Nilaparvata lugens | reverse complement strand
TGCATGCAATTTATAATCACCCGACAGCTGATTTATGATGAATTATTCTGAAGTTTGATTTCACGGTAGGCTAATATTGGCGTTCAAAGGAGACTCCTTTTCCTTTTGTATTATCCTTAAAATGCAAAATTAAAAAAACCTTATGTATATATGTTGACGCGAAATTCAAAAGGAACATACCTGTCAAATTTCCTGAAAATGTATTGCTGCATTTGCTGTAAATGTGAACATAAATATAAACATAAAGAGAAATGCAAAACCGTCGACTGAATCTTAGACCTCACTTCGCTCGGTCAGTAATTGCAATTTGATGCAAATATTAGTGTTTCAGTTATTAAAGCATTTTAAATGGGTTGATGGTGAGTCAACTTTGCCAGAAACCTCCTTTCCTTTTGTATATCCTTAAAATGCAAAATTTCAAAAAACCTTATGTATATTATGTTGACGCGAAATTCAAAAAGGAACATACCTGTCAAATTTCCTGAAAATGTATTGCTGTAAATGCAGAACATAAAGAGAAATGCAAAACCGTCGACTTGAATCTTAGGCCTCACTTCGCTCGGTCAGTAATTGCAATTTGATGCAAATATTTAGTGTTTCAGTTATTAAAGTATTTTAAATTGGTTGATGCTGAGTCAACTTGGCCAGAAATATGGAATACTCAAAAATTTAGAAATTTTGCTGTTTGAAACTTGAGAAATATGTTTTATATTACAGTAATAATATTTTTCCAAATATCTTGAGTAGATGAGTAGTTGAAAGATTATGAATATTTCTTTTATAGTAGACCTAGATATTAAAATGTGTTTGATATTGTAGTAAGGGCCTATGACAAAACTGAACGTCTGCTCAGACGAAAAATATACAATCATTGATTATAATTGCATACCATCACAATAGACAAATTACTAAAAATCGAAAGAAGAATCATCAGAACCTGTATTAACAAGAACTATCAAGTAGATGGACACTGGAGATTAGCTTCCAACGAAACTGTTTACAAAGAAATTGAACCTGTCACAAGTACAATAAAAAAAAAGCGAATATCTTTCTTCGGTCACCTGATTAGAGCTTCGGAGGACAGACTAAGCAGAAGAATTATTGAAAAGTTGTGGAAAAGTAAAACAAATATAAAATGGATTGACGAACTCAAGGAGGATATGAGAGTTGAATATAACATTCGAAGATTTGAAGAACAAGTCGGACACATCAGAATCCTGAAGGACAAACAGACCAGACTGCAGATCAAAGTCAGACACAGAATGGGAAGAGTGATTTGGACGAGGAAAGGAAATTAATTTTGAACGAATGAAGAAATATTGGCTGAGAGAGGACGGAGTAAAGGTGGAAGATACTGACTACAGTGGTCCAATGAAGGCCATAAAATTATATAATAATAATAATAATAATTGCATTATACACTGCACTAGATGTCTATTATTGTTTGTACATTCCATCACTTCATACTCATTCGATACTTTTCTTTCAATACTTTACTAATATCGATACCCTCGTTCCGATACCGTTTCAATACCAAGTATCGAAAGAACATCGATATCGGAACCGTCCCTACGGGATGTTGATTTTTTTCTTGACCTTGAGAGTAGGGATGGGTATCGATGTTTATGAGGAATAATCGATGTCAGATAGCTTCGATTAATCGAAGCATCAATTGTTGCATGCCGATTAATGGACTAGTAAGATTTCAAAAAATAATTGATTATTGAAATTTCAAAAAAAATATTTATTTCGAGATTTAAAAATACATGAAAATCAAATAATTACTGTTTCAAAGACATACAAGATATTTATGAACATTTGATTGTCACAGATAAATATAATGATATATGTAGATTCAAAAAAAAAACATATTTCAAGTAACCACAAAATCAACAGTGTTAATACGTAGCCTACCTAAATAATGGAACAAAGTGAATCAACTTCCTAAATATCCTAGATTGTAATAGAGCATCAGCTGTAATTCGCAATTCAAGTGTTTGTCAATAAATTTTTACCTACACAGTGGATAAAAGTTGGGTTCTGCTTTAAATGAACACCCTGTAGTTTAACATTAAATGATGGGACAGAGCTTACTCTGGTAGTCAATAGGCTAGCTAGAAGGTCATTGGAAATGATCAAAATATTCAAATTTAATATAAATAATATTACATTCCTATTTCATAATATACAAGTGACAAGTTATTCATCATAATTTGAACACAGAGATATAAAATCACAGTAGAATAAAATATGTTCATTAGCATTACAATAATAGACCAGTAAACACAATACAGTACAAGTTAAAAAGATTCATACAACAAAATATGAAGCAGCCAAAGAAAATTGGACTCAAATATACATTAATTCATAAACTACAATACTTATTTTTTATTGACTTCAAAATCCCTTGAATATAATTTTCTCCATAAAAGGGTTATTTACAAGGAGTATTTCTAACACATTTCTGATCTTTCTTTATTATTTCTCAATTTAATAATAAATTTGAATAATTGAAATCAAGTATTTTGTTAATTAAATATATATCTACATTGTACATTGTTGAAGAACGATCTGGTGAACTATCTAGATGTGAAAACATTGGGGATGTTTCACAGAGACAAGTTCTCACAGAGACAAGTAGTGTTTTTGAACGATATTAGTGTCACAGAGACAAGTTTCACAGGAGCAAGTATTTCTATAAATGGCAGTCTCACAGGAACAAGTTCCCACAGAGACAAGCAGTTTCATAGAGACAAGGTCTCCATCCAAAGTAGTAGCGCTATAAATGGCAGTCTCACAGAAGCAAGTTCCCACTGGAACAAGGTGTTTCACAGAAGCAAGGTCAGTGTCATAGAGACAAGGTAGCGAATGTAGGAAGAAGTTAGGCGTGTTGCCTACATCTGAACTTGAAGGCATACCATTATTTTTGTTCTAGTAAATTGAATGTCTGCTGTTTTTCAAACATGCAGGTATATGATTATGATTGAAGGTTTATCATATAAGATAGGGATGGGTTGGTAAACTATTAGAATTAGATAGAAGATAACTTAAATAAATTGAGTTCTATGCAAATGTAATATATTTCTACCAAACTCCAAGATAACTATTCCAATATATCTAATACGTATACATATAACCTTCAACCCGAAAGAATAATCAATATGAATATGAAATGGAATATATAAAAGCCAAATAGCCTACCACTGACCTATTCATCACCGCTTCTTAAAAACCACATGGCCAGAATGGTTTTTCATTATAATTCCTTCTTTCGTAATAAATTGTTTATGCTTTTGTACTCCTGAGCGAAGCTCGGTCTCCGATATTAGGAGCTAATCATCTCTTCTTTTTCCGAGCTGCGGACTCGAATTGTAAATTCAAATTGATATAATATTAACTCCAGACAGTCACAGAGTAAAGCTGCGTCAACACCAATAGATTCTATAGATTCTATTTGATTGAACATAACTTATCATACACATGATGAACATATGTGTTTTTCATGTGCCGTTCAATCTATAATAATCTGTGAGGATTAAGTTATTAACATTTCGTTAATAACTTTGGTGTAAACGCAGCTTTAGATGCCAAGATTTATCATGGCGTTCCGAGTTACGGATGATAATGTCAATGAAAAACTTCATTTTCCTCATGAAATCTTTCCCATAAAAAATTTAACAGATTGTTGTTGACTCTACATGTTACAAAATGAAAATCCCAGTGAAAAACAAAAAGTGCCACTTGATAATTCCAGAATCATCTTTTTAATCGTAGCTCTGATTCAACTGAGCAATAACTTTCTGAACTTACTGAGTTAATATTAAAAATTATCATAAGCGCAATGGGACTTGGGGTTCCTTCAATTCAGAATAAGTATTATACCGGTATTCATTTTTACAGGATTGAGGTAGTGCAACATTTAGATTAGCACACCAATAGATTTTATTTGTAGCGGAGTGAGTTCATTACTTACATATCAAAGTTCTACTTTTTCCATTATGATATAGTACGACTACTGCAAAACAATGTCTGGTAGCCCTGGTAATGTAATGTAATGTAATGTAATGTATGGTGATTGGAAGTCTCCAACCAGCCTGATCAGATTTCTTAGTGGGGCCATTGGCAAACATTTTAAAAAAGCCCTGATATTATTACAATGACTTTATTCCTAGTAGATAGCATTTCTAGTAGATGGCTGAATATTCTCGTTACCACATTGCAAAGGATGTTCAGTGAGGTCTACTGTTATCTGGACTACTAGAGTATTGTAACTCCTAATGTCAGATTGAGTAAGAGCTTGAAATTTATTCCTATCTAGTGTACTCCATGTTCAATAATCTGCCTTATCTTATATTAGAAGAAACTTGCCTCTGAAAATTAAAAAACGCACTAAATCTAATTCTGAATGAAAAGCTTATTGTTCCGTAAATTAATTTCAATTGTTGAAAATGTGATATCAGTGCTGTGAGTTTATAAATAGTTTATGTCTATTTTCAATGTATGACTTAATTTATTCAATTGTACTGGGTGATGATAATTATGACTTGATAAGACTGATTTGATGAATGATTACACTATTCATAAGATGACTACTAAGATGTTATGAATGAATTGCTCATTATTGTATAACAGACTATAAGCTGAATCCTTTAGACAAGGCCTATTCGCCTAATACATCCAAATTGTTTGTATTTATCGGTCAATATATTTCTTATTCCTAGACGCCAGCTAAGAAAGGGGTTTCAATTTTCGTAGAATAAGCACGTAATTCAAAACTGTATGTTTTTCAAAAAATGTTGTGATTTCAAATTTCGTTTATCACACACATAGGCTATACGAGAATTAAGAATTAATGAGAAAGTGTCCCGGAATAAGGTTTATGATTTTTGTTCTTCTGTATTTATACTAAGTGACATATTTATCAGTGATGGCTCTTAAACTGTAGGTTTATTATTAAATAACGAGTTTGGAGCACCAGAAAAATGGGATTATATTTTATTATAATAAATATTCAAAATTACGTTTCCACCCACAATTATTGTCTTATTGTCATGTCCTTAAAGTTACTGTAAACCATATCGGTTGGGACTAATCAAGGTTTATTTAGGGTGGTTTTAATTATTAGTTTATGTGTTACAAATAGTTCACCTAGATTTAGATGGCAATTGAAACATTATTGATCTAACTAAAGCATGATATTAGTGTCAAAGACAGAAATCTGCGTTTAATTCATTATCATGTGAGAGAGAGAGAGAGTGAGCCCGAGAGGAAAAGGGTAGGTAAGAGAGTGAGTGATGTGGTTGAGTGGGAGTGACAGAGTTCGATATATTATATGCTATATGGGGGTGAGGAATAATAGTGTGTCCCTTACGCATATTGTCTAAGATTGGTGAAAGAAGTTTTCTGCATCCATAACAACAATCTGCAGACTGACGTCTCGGGTATTAGAACAAAAGGCCTTGCTTTATAGAACTATAAATACTCATTCAGTATTACAAGCCTTGCTTCCATGAAACAAAGCAAATGTTTCCCGTTAGGAACTTCTGGAAAGCCCGGTCAATTTGTCATCGGTGGTGTCCAGGTAGAACTACCCTGCTCATAAGACTATGTTCACTGAAGCGTAAAACCAAAGTTAACCAAATGCTTCTATTTCTAAAAAATTTATGCCAGGTATAAAGTACTGCACTTTGGCGGCAGGAAATATTTAACATGTGTTTTCTATATTGTACCCTTCCTGGAAAAAATAGATTTTTGTTCAGTATTGTTTGCCTCCCCTCTACGAGGATGCTACCTGTGCGTTTGCGTTGCGAGTTCAATAGTTGACAAAACACATTCAGTCGACATGGAATTGGTCAAGGAAATCGTAACGCTCCGCAATACTACATTATATCATATTGACGATGGATTTTTCTATCGGGTGACCTCCAGCGACCAAACGCGTATCTATTTAAAATGTAATGTACGCGAGTGTGCAAGTCGCGCCTCAATGCCACTTCGTATCAGAGTTATCAGAAGTTATCAGAGTTGCATTTTGTTCACATGTTCTATCATGACTTCAGGAAAATTTGAACCCTTTGCATTCTTATATTCAGTAAAGCTGGATATGACACTTATCACTGCAGCTCTGAATATAAAAGACGGGTACCTGCCCACCTTTCTTGTGCACAGCTGTGTAAAAGAATTAATTTAATCGACTCTACAGCCTGCAAATTTTAGCAGTACTTTACAAAATGTACCAAACTCTATATTCAGGATCCAAATATTTGAATGTTGTCTTTATTCTACAAAGCTCACTTTAACTTCATCTCATTCTCATTTCATGCTCTTTGAGCCAATACAATAGAAAAATATCATATTTCATCAAATACCTTATAAATGAGCTCATATCAATTATTTGTAGAATTAAAAACTCAAATTTCAAATTATTGAGAAAAAACAGAGCACACAATTTTTCAACATAGTAGAATTTGAATAATGCAAACGATAATATGAAAAATTATAATAGGTACAAGAATAAAAGCATTCTACTAGCATTCTACATTCGAGTAGCCTACTTAAGCTAGTAGTAGATTCGATTTTTATTGTAAAATATAATACTGTACATAAAATTTTATATGAAAAATTATAATAGGTACAAGAATAAAAGCATTCTACTAGCATTCTACATTCGAGTAGCCTACTTAAGCTAGTAGTAGATTTGATTTTTATTGTAAAATATAATACTGTACATAAAATTTTATATGAAAAATTATAATAGGTACAAGAATAAAAGCATTCTACTAGCATTCTACATTCGAGTAGCCTACTTAAGCTAGTAGTAGATTTGATTTTTATTGTAAAATATAATACTATACATAAATTTTTGTCTTGGATTGGAAGTTTTCAAGAAAGACTCTATTAAGTTAATTTATGATTTCACTTTTCGAAGGGAAAGTATAAATTTCAAGTGATAGCTTCCTATAGTGTCTGGTTAACCCCTTACTTTGTACTACATACGGCGAGGTGGAACAATCCTTGGGTCTCCCCGCCCTTCAAAGCCATAAGCTAATAATAATAATAAAATGAAATGTGTACTTATTTTTTGTGTAATCAATAATTCCCATTATAATTGATCTTTATTATTCATCATCTTACAATAATTAATCTTTTTTAATATTTCACTAGTATAATTAGGCCAGTAGGCCTACACACATGATTTTTCTTTGAGTACTAATTGATTCTTGACAACTGAATATCTCTATAATAGATGTATATTTCCTACTTAGTTGAGAAGAATCATTTATCAAAGAAATATGAAATTTAAGAAGCAATTAAGTAGATTACTACTGCTTTCAATACTACATAAAATATGCAAATGATATTTAGTTTGTCAATTAATAGTTATTTTACGTTGATACGATAATATGTAACATGCTATGTCTATATGTATATATATATATATATATATATATATATAGCCTACTTTGTTAAAAGTGATAGATTATTTTGATAATTTGTTTTCAGGCAAATTTTTAATACAGAACAATTTTTATAAAACTTGTATTTATTATTTCTCAGTTTATCCCTCTATGAAAAACAATCAATATAGTCAATTTGATCACTTGACAAGTAAATCACTGATCGAAACTTTGAACCTATATTCTGTCTTTTTGAAAAGATTTTTATTCCATTCAAATCTGGAAAATCAGTGAATACTATAGAGTGAATATTATAATAAGTAAGTAGAATTGATCCCGTCAACCATGTCCTATTGTAGCCTATTTACAACTAATTTTCTTTGCAGATGTGGTTGTGGTTAAGATTTGCATCTGTGGAGAGAAAAAATTATTTTATTTTGTTCAATTATAGAGAAAAAACAATATTGAACAACAAGGTACAATGGATTAATGTTATAAGCCTCCATAAGTGTAGGGGAATGTCAGCTAGCCTTCAACTAGCTTCAAGCTTGCTTACCCAACTGTCCAGTGGAAGTGCATTTGGTAGTGCTTATTTTGGGACTGCATTTGGTAAGTGCATTACATAATGGTGTTCATGTTTCAAATTCATGAACCAGTTACATGCATAGATAGATAGATAGATTGAATAGCATTCACTGCTCACCTAAATCAGGGGGATCTGGAACTTGTCAAAAAATCTAAATGGTCGAACAAAAAATACACAGCCCACAGTAACAAATACACAACACACAGGGAAAGAAAACATTATACCATTCATGTGAAGTAATGTTGAATATACTATTCCTTTGAGTAAAAAGCACTTTTAGAGAATCAATCTTTAAAACTTTCGATGAGATCTGAAGTTGCGTTCATTATACTCTTCATGAAATCAGGTAAAAATATATATAATTGGATGCCAGAGCTTCTGTTGCATATTTTTCCATTTTCATCGAAAAAACACACTGGCGTCTGCCGAACGTAACTTTATCACAATGCAGCACCTTGCATTTTCCTTTGATGTCTCTCAATAGAATTTGTTGAACTATTCAGTTGGAAAAATAACTAGTAGTTCTGTGAACAGTAGACCTCGCGCAGTTAAAAACCACAGCTTCCATCAGGGTGAATTATGTGCTGTTATGATGTGTCGGCGAAATATCGATGTCTAAGCCACTAATGGCTGTTTGAAATGTATCGTCAATAATTATTGATATTAAGTATAATTATTATGATTAGAATGATAATAATTTGTTGTAAAAAACTTCTATCATACCGAGTTGAAATACCTACTTACCGAGTTGAAAGCAGAGAAAAGTCGAGAGAAAATAACAAAAGTTATCAAAATTGAATGCCTCATCGCTTGCAATAGTTCACACGACAGCTGATTTTTACCAAATAACATTGGGATATTAATTGCATGCGTCATTTCATGCAATTAATAGTCCACTCGACAGCTGATTTATGATGAATAATTCTATAGTCTGATTTTTACGGTAATACTGGCGTTTGAAAGAGACTCTTTTTCCTTTTGTTTTATCCTGGAAATGTAAAATTTCAAAAAACCTTGTATACGTTGACGCGCAATTTAAAGAGTAACATACCTGTTAAATTTCATTGAAATCTAATGCCGCGTTTCGCCGTAAATGCGGAACATAAAAATATTTGGACATAAAGAGAAATGCAAAACCGTCGACTTAAATCTTAGACCTCACTTCGCTCGGTCAATGAAACTTTGGATATCTGAGTTCTTTTTAAAGTACTATTCTATTCTACTTGTTCTACTGAGCCAGTACCATTTTGATTTTTTTTTTCATAGTACATGGCACTATTGAAATTAACTGTTCTATTGATTTATTCTAACTTTGTCTACAGAATTGTGAAACTGCATATGAGGAGTATTGTATGTTTAATTTGTTTGTTATCCACGTCTGCATCTATTTTCAGTTTGAAGAACTGGATATCAATCTTGATTATTCAAATTTTTATTGTTCAACATACACACACATTATTTACATACATAGAAAAACAAGATGATACACAATTTTTTTAGAACAATAATGCTCAAGGTAAAAACCTGTGAGGGGAGAAAAATCTAAATTTTCACATGAAAACGTCACTCGAGAATAATTATATCACCCGGCCTCACAACAGAGAGTCTTAGAGTCCTTGACTTAGAATAGTTAATCTCACAGTTGTACAGTCAGTGTGAGTGAGATTTTCTGCACACATCATGCGTGAATACGCCGGATGGATCGACTCGTATAATTTGAGGATGGTGATAATGATGAGGAAACATGATTCTGTTAAAAGGAATAGTCTCGATCTCCATTATATTCTTAGGGATTTGCTTGTGATCATGTTTCTATAATTTTATCAATTCGAAGATCAGCCTTCAAAAATTTAGGTCAACTTATACATTTCAACTCACGTTGCTACACGTTTCAACTTAGCAAAAGGACAGAGGGGATTAGTATTATTATTCTCTAGAGCCCTGGAAATATCTCTGTTATTGTTCTTGGTACCTTATACAAAAGGGACTCCATAATACAAAAACAAATCAGTCCTTGCCGGACAAAGCTAGAGGAAGAAGAAAAAGAAGAAGAAGAAGAAGAAGAGAAGAAGAAGAAGAAGAAGATGACAGGAGGAGAAGAAGAACAAGCGAGAAGAAGAAGAAGATAATAGAAAAAGGAGACAGAAGAATAAGGAAGAAGAGGAAGAAGATGAACAATAATAAGAAGAAAAAATATAGATAGGAGAAGATTATAACCGTTGAGTACACTATTTATCTATAACCACTCTTTTGACGAATTGAAAACTTATAAATTACTGGTGGTACTCCCATACAGTAACAGTCAGGGGTGTATTCAAATACCGTTGGATAACATCTTTCCAATATTGTTACATTCATCTAGAAGTATATAATCTGTTCTTTCTTACATTGATATCACTTATGTATAAGTTACTGCAGAATCAAAATTATTTTATATTGACTGAACAATTAAAAGTCACATTGAAATAGTTATTTTGGAGTTTGGTAGAAATAATACATTTACATGGAACTCAATTTATTCATTAAAGGCAATCTACATAATTCTAATAGGTTCTGATAACACATAATGATAAAATAGGTGTTCAATGAATTAATGAAGCCTAACAACTTGAAATATATTTCAAATTATTTAAGATTAAATTGATTCTACCTCGGTGCAAGTCAGCTTCACATTTGTACATGTATCATTGTATCGAATTATTAAATATTTGATGATTTTGGTAAAACAACATTTTAATCCTGGACTAGTAGTTCTATGAACAGTAGACCTCGCGCAGTTATAAAACACAGCCTCGTCTCATAATGTCCATAAGAGTAAATCCTGTTTGTATGTTGTGTCGGCAAGATGTCGGTGTGAAAACGCCTAATGGCTGTTGGGGTTAGTGTATCAAAAATATGCTAACATCAAAATCTAATCTCCTTCAACTTACTGGCAACAGGTCAGACCGAGTTGAAAGCAGATAAAGGTCGAGAGAAAATACTATGTTTTCTTTCCGTTATTAATTGCATGCGTCATTGCATGCAATGAATAGTCAACATGACAGCTGATTTTTACTAAGTTACATTGATATATTAATTGCATGCGTTATTGCATGCAATTAAAAATCCACTCAACAGCTGAATTATTATGGATGATTCTATTCTGATTTTTACTGTAATATTGGCGTTCGAAGGAGACTTTACCTATTGTATTAACCTTAAAATGCAAAATTTTCAAAAAACTTGTATATACGTCGAGGCACAATTTAAAAAGAAATATACCTGTCAAATTTCATGGTAATCTATTGCTGCGTTTCGCCGTAATTGCGGAACATATAAACATAAAGAGAAATGCAAAGCCGTCGACTTGAATCTTAGAACTCATTTCGCTCGGTCAATAAATTGAAATTTTAAGAAACCACAAATATCCTGGATGAAAAGGGGAATCAATTGTTATGTATAGATTTGAATCTGAATGTCTAGGATCCACTAAACAGTCTACTAAGTTCATCATTTTTTCTCCACAGGAGAAACGTTTAAAGCTGGCTTCAAATGATGTCACCACATTATTAACATATGTAAATTATATATTTATATATGTATGTCACGTGGATTGAAGGAGCGTTGTTTGTGACGTTGTTTGTTGATTGAAGGAAGATTCTATTTTACTATTTAAATAAATCATAATGTAATTTACTTATCCACTTCGAGATTTACATAGTGATAATAAGTAGGAAATGAAATGTATAGCAAACACTTCAGTTGCTATGTAGGCCTACTGTATTGTATTCTGTAGTGTCTTATTTTTACTAAAGTGATGAAGTATCAGAAAATACTATCATTCAGCATTGTTATGTATTATTTTCAATGTCATTTTTTTCTCTTTCTTTTCAATAATTTAAAATTTGTTATTATTTTAAATAAGTAGATAACTTAACTATTGTTTGTTTTTAATCATATTATTTGTATTTATTTTTTTCGTATTGTTATAATACTTGATAGAGAGTTGAGTGTAAGAGAGGGTCGACTGCGCCCTAACTTCGCTTTCTAAGAAAAATAAAGGCAGTCATTCTATTCTATTCATGTCACCATAATATATATGTATATGTATTAAAAAACAGACGCTTTCTAAGAAAAATAAAGGCAGTCATTCTATTCTATTCATGTCACCATAATATATATGTATATATATTAAAAAACAGATGACATCCAATTTATTAGAGCAAATGGAATGCCTTCATCTTCATGTGTAGGCAACACACCACACCAACCTTGTTCCTGTGAGACTGACCTTGTCTCTGTGACACTACACTTGTTCGAATGGGACTCTACCCCTCTTCTTGTTCCACTGACACTACTTGTTCCAGTGAAACAGACCTTGTCTCTGTGAGACTCACCTTGTCTCTGTGAGACTCACCTTGTCTCTGTGAGACTCAACTTGTCTCTGTGGGAACTTGTCCTGTGAGACTGCCATTTATAAAACTACTTGTTCCTATGAAACTTGTCTCTGTGACACTAATATCGTTCAAAAACACTACTTGTCTCTGTGAGAACTTGTCTCTGTGATACGGACCCGCGGCTCCCAGCTACATTAATTGTACATAGCGGCTCCCACTACATATGGTAATAGTTTATTCAAAATACATAAGCCTTCCATTGTAAAAAAATAAAATAGACACAATAAATAAGGCAGCTCGCATATTTAAGGATTAAGCAACAATCAATATAATTAAATAAACATGATACATTGGTGCAATGTTTTGGGTCCGTAGTTGGGAGCCGCCTTATGTAACTATTATGTAGCTGGGAGCCGCATTATGTATCTATGAATACACTATTATGCAGTTAAGAACAATATAACATGATACAAGAGCTTGTATAAAATTAGTTGAGGCTTGGAGAAAATATCCGTGTTTCCTAATTGTGCGAAGTTTCAATTTGTTCATGCAAGCCCATATAACTGGATATATTCATATTGACAACTCTGATTGACTGTGTTGTCGAATTGAATAGATCCTGTCATATGGGCTTGCATGGAAAGATTGAAATTTTGCACAATTTGGCAACATTGATATTTCTTTCAAGTCACAACTTATTTTATACAGACCATATTGATATTTGAAGAATTAATTCACAATTATTGTGGATGGAACATCCAGTTAACTTATTTTGCAATTGAAATCTACCAAATAAAATTAAGTGTTTTTTTAATAAGAACAATATTGAAAGATATTACACAGGCAACACAACAATAGAGAAGATAAGCAGTCATTTTGAACTGATGTGT
>NW_024093349.1:0-12263 GCF_014356525.2 Nilaparvata lugens | reverse complement strand
TCATTAGAGGGACGAACATGAGAGCGTCAACACCTAAAAACAAACGTGCTTTGTCGGCTAAAAGCGCGAGAATATTAGAAAAGTTGGGTTTATAGTTGATTGGCATCATGTACGGCACAGCAATTAGTGGAATTCTGGATGTGGGGACAGACCTTCAGTTTTTTAATGATATTACTAGATTCCAATTTCACACTCATACAGTTTATTCGGGACAGGAAAAAAAAAACTCTGATGAGGCACGTATTGGCATAAATCTTTAGATGTCTATTCTTTACCTTGTAAATCATTCATATTATTGAGGAAACAGTTAACTGTACAAAACCGGGAACAGACCCAGCCTTTGCATCAGTTGCAGCAGACTATAAATCAAGCAGTAACGTAATCGGCAACCTTTTTGATGAAATACGATGAATTAGCAGGTCAGCAAATTTCCAAATCAAGATTGATTGGATTAACATCCACAATGAAAGCTATTCTAGTGAAGAATACGCTCGATAAAAACACATATCACTTGGCTGGTTTTGACAGAGCAGGATATGAGCTAACGGATAATAAATTCACTTTCTGTGTACCGCTCAAATTAATCCTCCCGTTTTTTGAAGATTTTCAAAGAATAATTTTAAATTTGGAACAGGAGCTCGTCTTTTAGGGTCGCCGACAGATCTAAATTGTGTTGAGTCGGCAAGTGGAACAAATGTTAGTGTGAAAATTACAAAACTGCAATGGAGAATGCCTTACATAACTTAGAAGATCATGTAAGACTGAAATTTTTGAGACTGCTCAATGCTGACACTCCACTGAAATTAGGTTTCCGACATTGGGAAATTTGTGAATTACCAAATTTGCAAAATTCACTTAACCATTCTTGGGCAGTTCGCACCACATCGATTTTGATAGTCCAAAATATGTTTATATTGGATTTCAAACTGATCGTAAGAATAAAATTAAAAAATCAATATCTAATTTGATAGCTGCGGTATTTACAATGTTAAAGTATATTTGAACAGCGAGTATTATCCATATGTAAATCTGCTGGGTAAAAAGGAGGTATTATACCGCATGTTCCTGGATTTCGCGCCCTCGTATTATAATCATTCAATCAATAGCGAACTCGGAACAGAAATTGACTTCAAAACGTTTTGTGAATCAACATCGCTGATTGTTGTAGATTGTTCACACCAAGCAAGTCATTTGACTTGATTTGAAATCATCGACAGATGTTTGTATTGAAATGGAATTTAATAGTGCAGTACCTGCAAATACTTCTGCCTATTGCGTTTCAATCAGCAATCGTGTGATGGAGTACACACCTCTGACGAGCATGGTGGAAGAAGTTCAGTAATTTGCGCAACGGCTATATAAGGTGTGCACTCTGACAAATTTGGTTCATATCAGTTTCACCTTTGAACAGACAACATGTCCTATTCTTTGTGTTCTGATATTTGGACAAGCCACAAACTCTCTATTGGTTCAGTGCGATCTTGATTCTGATAGTTTCTATTATGAAGCAAGGTGCAGTTCACTGAAGCCACTGCAGGTGGAGGAGGAGAAACGAAAGAGGAGGGGAAAGACGAAGGATTCAACAAGCCCGCCGAAGAGAAAGAAGTGGACAAGCAAGCATGTGCGAAAACTGCTACAGTTGATCTTCACTGGTTTAAACAAGATTGTAATCAAATTATTGTGAAAGAACTTGCCATAATTGATCAGTTCAATAATTATATTGTATTCCATTTCAAATCACCATTCACAAAGACAGAATTGAGTGCAAAATTATATAACAATGTAACATGGTTAGAACGTCACTATCATAAAATAAAATGGGAAGATGGAGATTTAGAATACAGTGACTCATTAATACGTGATTACCTAGTAGGTTATGAGAAAATTTTCACAAAAGGAACTGAGAAAGCAAAGTTTTTAAGAATATTACATACTAAGTTCAATGTATACCTGAGGATTTTCCAAAACCCGATTTCAGCTTTTTCACTAGTTCATGGTGTTATGCTGTGTGTAACATTCATAAAAAAAGACCAGATGGGCAGTGTTCTTTGTTCTCTGCACAACATTATAATTCTTTGTTGTTTAAAAATATGTATCGAACAAATAATTTCTTGTGCAAAAACAATGAATGCAAAGTATGAAAATGGCGCCGATGTACAACGAATTCACAGAAAAGAAACTTTGCTCGTTATGGATTCTTCTACAACAGAAAAGAGATTCAGTGTGTTTATTGCATGCATGCATTGAGACTGCATAAAGCACATACATGTTGTCTGTCGTCAATTGATGAAGAAAGGCTGCTTAATTACTCTATAATAGTACCTGCCTACACATAGTTTTCTTCATTCGCTCAACAACATGGATCCGACAAAGTGGTTAGCTGCCGACAATGAGTTGGTAGTGGGGTTAAAAAACTGTATTGATTGGTATGATGAATGCGAAATTGCTATTAAGAAATCATCTCGTGAAAATTATAGTTTGGCGAACAATTGAAGACATTTTCTAAGCACGGTTAATTTAAATGACATAAGAGACTATCTATGTTATTAACGTCCTCATAATTTGTGTATAGATAAGCTAATTAATAAGATTAAATTATGTATTGTTGTAGTGAAATGTGTAAATAAACTTTTTCTATGTTGAAAACAAATTTTTCATTCAGATATTTCCTTGTGCATTTTGGTTTAGTTTCAGTCTAGACTTGATTGAGCAAGCACGTATTGAAAAAGATACACACACCTCATTTTGCTGTTAGCACGCGAGCTGCAATTAATTTTTGCTGTTAGCATGCAAGCTGCAATTAATTTTTTCAGAAGCGATATACGCCCCCCTCACAGACATCTGTTACAGCTAAGTGCACCTTGTGCCTTATCAATTAATTTTTTTAGAAACGAGATACGCCCCCCTCACAGACATCTGTTACAGCTAAGTGTACCTCGTGCCTTATCAATCATAGTTCATAGCAATCAAGGACATGCAGTGTTTTAGCTTTGCAAAATTCAAAAAATTAACTTGGCTCTTGATGTCAATTTCATTTGATGAATTTGATTCAATTGCAAAGAATATTAAATTTTCAACAGGATTCCAAGATGTTGATTTACCGTTAACAAAACACAGAAAATGTACACTTTCCGATTTTATCTGAAATATTCGAACTGCTAGATATTCTAGACAGCGGCCATCTACATTATTGTAGTGCAAATGATTTGTCAACTATTGTTACAAATTCCGACGAACTTTGGAAATGCTTGTATGACATTGCAGATAAAAAATGTAAAAGAACAACTTAGATCATTGACCTCTCTCTGTTGAGATATGTCAGACATCAATAGAGCTTGAGTATGACCCCCAAGTGAAATAGGTCTGAGGATATCTATACCTATTTTTGGATATGCTAGCTCATTCTAAATTTACTATAGATATTCTCGGAGAAACACTTAAACAATAACGCCTGTGGTTTGTACAGCACATGAAAATTCATATAAATGATTGAGCTTTCTTAACTGTCAGGTGGAAAGCAAACCATTATTATTATTAAGCATTAGATGTAGAAATATCATTCACTTTAATTTGACAGTATAGATGTAGAATATGGATTCACTTTAACTGGCAGTAGAGTATGCTCAATCAAAGGAGAGTTCAGAAAGGTGTTGTTTGAATTCTCCTTCTCTAGCTTTCGTAACGCAAAGATCGCTGGGCAGAGAGAAGCATATGGTTTCACCTTAATCTGACAGTATAGGAACGGTCGATCAAAATGAAACTTAGTTAGTTGTTGTCTGTATTCTTGCTTCACTCGCCTTTCGTAATGGAGAATAGCAAAAAAGGAATTTAGAAGGAAGGGTGCCAGTAAGAGATGGAGTGAGTAAAAGAAGGAGAGAGCAGATGTGCCATCTGGCTAGACGGCTGAGTTGCTCAATCTCCAACTGCTACTTGTGAGAGACAGAGAAGCAGAGTATCCTGCTCTCTCTAAAACCTTGAGCCGAGCACTACCCATTAAGTGTTTGTCATCACCATCATGATAAGGAAAGCGAAGTAGCACGCGTTCTTATCCATTAAGTTAATACCATCAACATGTTGATAAGAAAGTTTGTGTAGCACGCAATGTACTTTCATTAAGCACACACACTTGTCACTTGCCTCTAATCGCTCAAGCTAATAAGATCAAAAATGAGTGAGAATTTTGATTATACAAATTTCAATGAATTCTCAATTCCATCTAGTCAGGTGGAAAGCAAACCATTATTATTATTAAGCATTAGATGTAGAAATATGCATTCACTTTAATTTGACAGTATAGATGTAGAAATATGGATTCACTTTAATTTGTCAGGATAGATGTAGAAATATGGATTCACTTTAATTTGACAGTATAGATGTAGAAATATGGATTCACTTTAATTTGACAGCGAATGGATTCACTTTAATCTGACAGTAGAGAATTTTTTCCTCACTCCCCTCACAGGGAAATTATTTTTTCCTCACTGGGAGAGAGAGAGAGATCAGTCTCTCCTTCTCCATCCCCCTCGTCCTCACTGGTGGAGGGGAAGATTAGATTAGATTAGATAAGATAAGATAAGATTAGATTAGATAAGATAAGATAAGATAAGAATGAGAGAGGATGAGGGTGAAGGAGAAGGAGAGGGAGAGGGAGAAGGAGAGGGTGAGAGAGAGGAGAGAGAGAGAGAGAGAGTGAGAGAGGGGAAATCTATTTTTAGAACACCCCCCACCAACCGGGCGGGGGGAGGGGGAGGCGGTATAGACAAGGGGGGAGCGGCGGGAGGGGATTTCAACAAAAAAGTGGCTTCAAACTGTCTTACTATGCCTACTTAATACCAGTACACAATAATTTATCACAGGGTGATATGTTTATTACAGCTGGTAACTTTAGATGCTAATCATATTACCACAATATGATCTTGAATCATGATCATCTTTTCATTCTCCAGTAGCCGCTCGGCCGTAAAATTTCGAAATCATATGTCTGTGAAAGGATTAATAAATAATTATTATTAGCCCCCCTATTAAAATTTCTGTTCAGAAACCACCCCAATATACACACAACATATTCCCAAAGTTTCATGTCGTTATGTCAAGTAGTTTTCAAGTCTACAGGGAACAAACAAACATACAAACAAACACACAAACAGACATTCATTTTTTCATAAATAGATTTCCATTCGGCTCAAACAAAAGCCTCTCTAAATGAAGGTAGAATGATAAGGATTCAGTTCTGTTGTTTTAACATTTTCCAAATCACTTTCAAAATGTTCATGTAGTACCTACTATTGTGTTTGAGACACTTCTGGCGCTATCATAGTTTCACCACTATTCTGTTCCACAGTCCTATCTCTTGCAGTCGTTAACTATATCTATAATAATTATTATATAAAGTAAAGAGCTGGCTTATGCACGTACGGGATAGGAAAATTATGTTTGACGCATCATCACGTCTGAACTACTGGACTAATTAACTTGAAATTTTGCTTATAGATTCTTGATCAACCAAGGATGGGTATAGGCCTATTCTCAATTCTTCAAAATTCCATTGCATCAAGTTTTCATTTCGTCAAGTTTTAAAATAGATCTTTAAACTGTTAGCATTAGTTAGAAGGGAACAGCATTGATGCTATTCAGAGGTATGCTGACACACATCCGAGCTAGTCTATGGTGGCATTCATCTTAAACTGTCAGCATTAATTGAACGGCAACAGCATCGATACCATTCACGAGGTATGCTGAGCTGACACTCACCCAATCTGTTCTATAGTGAGATTCACTCTAAAATGTCAGCATTAGTTGAACGTGACGAGCTTTGATGTTATTCAAAGGTACACTGACGCACATCCAAGCAGCTTTAAAGTGAGACACTGTCAGCATTAGTTAAATGTGATTGTAAAGTTGATGTAATTCATAAGGAATGCTGACTGTTGAAGGTGAACTACACTATAGAGTACCTGAGTCGGTCAGCATTGACTGAATGGGAAGCTTAGATGTTATTCGTAAGGAATGCTGATAGTAGAAAGTGAATCTTCTCACAGTAAGTGTCTAGTTCTCAAAACTTTTCAGCAGGGCTATAAACATTTTTAGGCCAGTTCCTAAACCTACAACAATCAATTCGTTACGGAAGCCTGTAACTGTGATAGATTTCATTAGGGAGAGTTCTTTCCCCTGTTAGCGAAAGACTGACACATCCTCTCTCTCTCTAGCATTCTCACTCCTCACACTCACACAACACACATACCTTCTCCAGAGATTTTGTACTTCTTCTAGCCAACCTATTTTTATAGGAACGGCTAATGGATTCTGAATTTACCGGCTTTCCCGCCGAACCTTAATATCCAGTAACATTTTCACCTAAAATGAAAATAAGCTTTAAATTCGAGAAAATGTGATTATTCAATTGCAAATTATGTTGATTCTATTAAAAATTCATTATGAAGAGATAGCAGACTTCGTGTGTCTCCAGCGTTATTGCCCTGTCACCAGCTGGCTCAAATCTTTGAATAGTAGACTTGAGATGCGCGGGAACACTTGCATCAGGTGATCAATTTTCATAAAGACAATGAAAGTTGTGTGAGTACACCATACCAGATTTTTAATAATATAAACACCCATTGTGTGATATCATTTTGAATACCTTTTTAAAAAACAAGATGATGTCAATAAAATGTTTCATGATATTTTCATAGTAATAAGTTGGAAATTTAATCTTTCAGTCGAGTAGGAAAGGAAAAGAATCAGAGATTACCAATGTCACATAGTTTCACTAAAAAGAACTACAAGGACTATCGGCTTGAAGCAGTTTTGTTGTACAGACTATTATCCAAACTCTTATCAATTTTGAAGTCGATAAATTTGACCTATATTCAGATTCTACGACTGTGTTACATTGGTTTAATCCCCCCTCTATCCCGATAGAAATCTTTGTTGGGAATCATGGTACAAAGATTCAAGAAAAGACCAGTGATGCAGTGTGTCATCAAGTTCCCTCTCGTGATAATCCTACTAATATGTATTGTTCCGAGGTTATATACCTGATCAATTAATTAGTCATCAATTGGGATGACAAGGTTCTTCATGACTTTTACGAGAAACTGATATTCTCTGAGTCCCAAATTAGAGTTCCAGGAGGAGTCTGATGAGTATCTGAAAGAAACGCAACCATATCGATTCATTTTTATTTGAACAGAAAAATTTCTCAATTTCAAAGGGGATGATTTTCCAAGAAAAATAGGTGGTCATTTCGAAGATTTAATGAAAAAAAAGTTTCTATCTGTAACCGAAGTGGCGGGTAGATCTGGTAGCGGGCCCAACCAGTTCGGACATAAACTTAAACCTAGTTGGGAGGTCGGCCAGTCCTACCTATACAACCCTGAAAGAGGCCCTCTGAGCTTAAGTGGGTTGAAATCTCAACCCCAATGGGGAAAAGGCACAAACTCCTCCAGGAGACACAGACCACAGCAGAATGTTCGACTCTCCCTCTTATCTATTTAACATGTCTTAACTAAGTGAGAACAGGGCGACTGGAGAAACAACGACTGTTGAAACGAAATAGATTTAATTTACGAAATAAATTGAATAGATCGATATTATGTATCCCTTAATAGTTTGCAAGAATGTCCAATTAGTTGTTAACGCTGGAACATAAAATTCTTCTCAACTCACATTGAATTCGAATTCTAATACTACACCAAACTAATGCCTTAGACATCGGCTTAAAAAAGAAACATAGGCATTTAACTACTCTCTACATTATGAAAATATGCAACTGTCGTCAGGATAATTGTTAACAAAATTATAACTGTCTTCTCGTTAATGGTAAAATTGAATAAAATGGACAAATTGATTATAAGTGTTCCTCAATAGTAGGCAAGAGCATCCAATTAGCTGTTAACGTTGAAATATAAAAATTCTTCACCACTCTCGCCCAATTCAAATTCTAATAAAACACTAACATTTCAATTAAATAACATTTGGAGTAATTATCAACTTGGTCAATTAAATAATAATAGCACAGTACGACCTATCTTTTACTCCAGCCGCCAAATAGACTAAGATAAAAATAATTCTCGACAATTCCAAAGAGAAGGTTTGGTCAAATTTTAAATCAATTAGAGTGGCCAGAATAAATTCACTCAGCTGTGATGATAATTCCGAGGGTCACTTTCATTAGGGTCCAAAACAGCATCTTGACTTCTGGATTCGGGTTAGAGTCACACGAATGTGTTGTTCCCATGAATTAATTTATTGTTCTCACGGAAATAATCACACGAATAAGTTCCACAGAATATATCAGGAAACTACAGGCGAACTTTATCGTTCATACTTCAGGAATAAGTTCAACAATTAGCCTATAACGAAAAACTGGAACCAATCCTTCTTGTCCGAATCACTCGTATAATTTCAACACAATAATATAACACAAAAACAGAAGACAAATTTTATCGTTCACACTTCAAGAATAAGATCACCAAATTATAACAAAAAACTGGAAACAATCCTTATTGTCCGTATCACTCGAATAAATCCAACAATTATAACGAAACACAAAGAAAGATTTATCGTTCATATCTCATGAATTTGTTCAACTTAATACAACGAGTACAACGAATTAATTCGACATCAACTGAAGACTAAAGACAAATTTTATCGCTCGTAACACTTGAATAATTACAACAAATATAACGAATCAACTGGACTTATCTTTATCATTCGAATCACAAAATAAATTTAACAAAATATAACAGATAAAACTTATTTCACCGCAGCGCGTCTCACGTCCGAGAGTAACCGTTCGCTCAGGAGTCCATCGCTGACTGACTCGAGGGTTGTCCATGAACATTACCCTAGCCTAAAACGCATGGGAAACTCACCTTTCTCTCACGGCAGAGAAAGAGTGAGAGCTCAAAATTGGATGGAGAAAGAGACTGTCACCAGATTGCAGTTTTTTCCTCACGAGGCAGAAAAATATGCTATAATGTGCACAATTCCTATATTCTAAAACGCAATAATCTTTTTGTCACGCTAGAGAAAACTGAAATACCCTTACGTCTAAAAAAAAAAATGAAACATTAGAAAATTCAGTCCGATCACACCATCAAGTCCAAAGTTCAATGATTTTAGATTGGCGTATCATGAGAAATAAATATTAAATTGATTCACCTCCTCTCAATAATTCTACCATTACATATCATTTTCAGCTTGAAGACCGAACCAGTGGTTTCATTGGAATCATATTTACAAGTTTCATCTCCATGATTTTTTTTATATACTCTCACCCTCCACCCAACCCAATCAAGTCAATCAGAGACCCTCCATCCCATGCATACAGGCCACTCTCTCACCACCCCAGTCACAAGTCAGCCTTTATTCATTCATTCACGCTTCGACCTTTTTTCAGTGCTCAGGTTGGTCGCTGGTCACAACTTTTTATAGCTCTTTGGCTTCTTCCCATTGCTATAATGGTAGTTATATAGTCAGTTGTATATTGACAGTGATCATGAAGAGTATTAGAACATAGTATCCACAGATACACTTTGTAATCTAGATTTCTTCCTTCCATCTGTTTCTCTGTCATTTTCGGACTCTGAAATGGACTCATAGAATACTGTAAAGGGGAAGAAGAAGTTGATTCTTTCGGTCACAATATAAAGTTTTGGTGTTTCAACCCATGATAGTGGTGAGAAATATGATTCTAGATTTGTATTTTATTACAAAAGAAGATCTCTATAAAGGTGCGTACAGACTGTCGCTCTGCTCTGCAACCGAACGTCACTCCAGCAGAGCGATTGGTGATCGACCGGGGTCCAAGAGTGGTTCGACCGGGGAACACCAGAAGATCTAACATCTTCTGTAACGTTCATGATGGGTGCGTGGGCGGTGCGACTGTAGTTTGATGGTACGAGGGCGTTACGAGGGCGGTACGAGGGAGGAGCGTGCTTGGTGCGGGTTGGAATTGATTACTTACTTACTCTCAAACGGTACAAGGTTCATTCTTGTTGTTCATTCAAGTGAGTTGAACTACTTTCAAAAAATGCAAGCTTCTTTCTATTTGCTGGTTCAAGTGAATTGATGTTCTAGAACCTACCTTGAAGTACTAGTGAATTGATAGTTCAACCGATTTGATAGTACTCCTGATTTAATCCATCAACTGAATGATCCATCAACTGAGTTGATCCATCAACTGAGTTGATGTTTTTCAACCATCCTTTTCATACTACTCATGAATATGAAAGACTCCTCACCCAGGTATACGAACCTGCACCAGTATCATCAAGTGCACACCCCATCACTAGTTTCAGTGCAGAAAGGTAATTATCTTGTTTCAATAACACAATATTTAATCAGGGCCGCCTGAGGTTAATAGGCGCCCGGGGCGAGATTTCGAAATGCACTCCCCCAAGTATAGGACAGTAAGTTAGTATTTAAAAGTGAAGCCACATTGCTCTTCCAAGAGGAGAAATTCCATCAAGGGCTGCATCCTCTCCTTGATAATCATGCTATAGATTTTGTGAGCAGTTTTAGCAAGCTGATTCCTCTATAGTTTTCACAGGAACTTCTTAGTCCAGTCAATATAGACGTAAAGAAGAAGGTGTGCTTGCAATCTATATTGTAGTTGTGATTTTTCAATATATTATTTGGATACATGAGAGAAGTCCAGAACAAATTTCTTCATGCAAAATTTACTTGTGCTAGATACAGAGTGGCCCAAAAACCTCGTATTTTCAGTTAATTTTTCCAGTTTTTAGCAATTTCTGCCAAATCCAGTAATCGGGGGCGGATGATTGAAGCCAAAATGAGGTATTTCATAAACAAGGACATTGTGTCAGTTGTAACTGAAAAATCTATATGAGATAGAGTGCTCTACCTGATCTTAGATTGTAGGCACAAAAATACGCCCAGAGGGACTTTGAATTATACATCTAACTAAATGGTGACAATCGGAAGATATTGTTGATCAAAAACTAAAATTCATCAGATTGATTTTCTCTTCAAATTTCACTCATTTTGAAAAATCATAACTCAGTACTTTAAAGATAAAGAGTTCTGAATGATCTCATTTTATCAGAATTTTATAATCTGAAACAAAGGTTGGAGCAAATTTTTCCGTCCGATTACTGGATTTGGCAGAAATAGCTGGAAAATGAACTGGAAATATGAGGTTTTTGGGCCACTTTGTATATAGCACAAGGAAATTTTGCATAAAGAAATTGGTTTTGGACTTTTCTCATGTATCCGAATAATATATTAAAAAATTAGAACTTCAATATAAATTATTGCAATCACCAATGTATATAGTGACTATTATTATCTCTCTTCTTGAGAAGAGATTCGACTGTAGCAACTTTGCAAACTTCTGGGATGCTCAATTGTCTCCAGAACATATTTATCAAATGGAGGAAGCGAAGTTTGAAGAAGAGTCCCCCTGCTTGAACAGCTCCATATTTAAACCTCCGGCCCAGCTTGTCTTATCCTATAGTCTCTTCTAACCTGTATTCTGCAGGCTCAAACCTATTTAATTTTGAATTTCCGTTGATATCCTAAATGGAAAAATTTTGTAACCAGCAAACAATGAGACTTGCAGGTTTCAGGGGCAGTGAGTGCGCACAGGCTCACTCAATGACTGGAAAAATATATGCCTATGCTATGCGTAGAGTGACTGTATTTACCAAAGTTCAGTCAGTGAATGTCAAGTTTCTATTGTTTATGCCACAATTTACACTACACATATAAATAATGAGTTATACATAGGAAATGGTTCAAGACTTTTAAGGTGATGGTGAAATAAAGGTACATGAACCGATAATGTTGAGGCGGTATCTATCTACTATCTTCTATCTTCTATCTATCAACCTTTAATCTAATTGGCTAGATGATTTCTTAGTTAGTTCTTCTTGTTATCCTCCTTTTAGCCTACATTTTATCATTGCATGTTTCAAATCATATTTTTCACATAATTGGTACTGGCAAATCAAATAGTCCTTTATTGCATTATGATTGCATTCATACAATATAAATAGTGTCGCAATAAAAATAATAATTCATAATAATCAGTAACTGTATAACTGTATATCTTCCAGTTTTTTAATAAATTTCTGTTTGTTTTGTTTCCAGCCTCCGATCCAACAACTTAGGCATAGGTGTTGTAAGCTTATCAAATGATGTGCTGGTGAGTTCTAGTTTTCTATTCCAATTCACTTGCTAATCTCATAAAATATTGTCTTAATTCATTTGTGAAAGGACCAAGAGAGGTCACAGTCAAT
>NW_024093348.1:0-13103 GCF_014356525.2 Nilaparvata lugens | reverse complement strand
TGTAGGAAAAATATTTCCCTAATTGAGATCAAATATCCTGGTAGTTCATCACCTAATTCTTTATATTCACAAAACAATTTATCAAGTGTGAGACTTTTGTAAAAAGTATAGAACTACCTGCTCTGCCAATGACAGACAAGGATAGCAAACCACTGTTTCCAGTTTTTTTGGTTCATGAATGATTGACGTGCACTTGCACACACACACAACATACACACCCACACACAACACGCACTCAATGTGATCACACCCTTACTCTCAAGCAAATGTTTGTTAGAGAATGCAAATATGAAATGAGATTAGCATTAGAGTGGTCCAAATAAACGATTCTATTCTCAACATTAATTTACTTTAATCTACATTAATTACAACAGAATATACGGCAATATCACCCATACTACTCAAGCTGGATTCGCACATACAGTATCAGTGAACGTGAAAATATGATTACCACGAGTTCAGATGGGACTATTCCCACTTATTGCAGACGAGATAACATGCATCACATTATATAGGTAGCTGAACTCTGCTCGTTCAAATCAGCTGATGACTGTTTTAAGAACTAGCAATCAAGTCTTACATAAACAACTAGTTATCCTAAGTTAGTTTCCTGGCAGTAAGTTAATTGCAACATTTCAGCTTCTCAATGAGATGCAGTAAGCCACTTCCTTTCAAAGCGACTCTAGTGAAATTCACTATCTACTGTCAGCATTGGTTAAATGGATGCATATAGGTTATTCATATGAGGAATACTGACAGTTTAAAGTGTATTCTCAGTAAAGAGATTCACTTTAACTGTCACATTATTCAACCTCTGAAGAACCAACATATTTTTCCTACAGTTACGTTGAAAAGTGGCCATTGCTGCACTGATTACAGAACGCAAAGAATCACTTTCCGCTCTAGTGCGGGAAAAATTTTTCTGCACTCCAGATTTGCAACATGGCAACGCAAAATACTTAGTAGGTATATGGAGCAACAGTGCAGCAAAATCAAAATGAAGTTGGTAACAGTGACTGCTGTGGCTGCTATAGTGAGCAGAGGTGCAACCAAGCACAACGCGCTTTATTTTATATATATTAATGGAGGACAACGAGGACTTTTTTATCAATGATATAAATTACACAGAAAAACATTTGATGCATTTCATGCAATTTTACCCATAATTACCCACTTTTCATATCAATGGTAACTGTAGGAAAAACCTAATGTGAAATACGTGCGCAAAGTTCCTCTGCTGCACTCAACAAACCATTCCGCCCTCGCCTACGGCTAGGGCCGTAAACGTTTCTTTCGGTGCAGCAAACTGTCACTTGCGCATAGGTTGCACAAATAACTATATTGGGAATTCTGAAAGTGAAGGCAATCTTATACTAAAGAAAGCTATCGCTATAATACATAACTACAATTTGAAGTACATATTTTACGAGGCTTATTCATCAGTTTTTGGAGAACTATTTAATATGAATCAAAGTATATTCTCAGTGAAGAGATTCACTTTCAACTGTCACAATTATTCAAATGTGAGAACAAACATTATTTATGGGAATTCTGAAAATTTGAAGGCAATCTTATACTAAAGAAGGATCGTTATAAATATATAACTACAATTTGAAGTACATATTTTACGAGACTTATTCATCAGTTTTTGGAGAACTATTTAATATGAATCAAAGTGTATTCTCAGTGAAGAGATTCACTTTCAACTGTCACTATTATTCAAATGTGAAGAACAAACATTATTTATTGGGAATTCTGAAAGTTTGAAGGCAATCTTATACTAAAGAAAGCTATCGCTATAATATATAACTACAATTTGAAGATAGTATATTTACGAGGCTTATCATAAGATTTTGTGAGAACTATTTAATATAATACATGAATACCTGATACCAGTGTCCTCGACTTGGGATGCCAGTACTACAAAATATATCATAATCATTGGTTTTTGATTATTTGTTCATTACATAATTTAAAATACAAATACAGAATACCTGAATACCAGCGTCCTCGACTGGGGATGCCAGTAGGCTACTACAAAATATATCAATCATATCATTGGTTTTTGATTATTTGTTCATTACCATAATTTAAAATACAAATACATGAACCTGAATACCAGCGTCCTCGACTGGGGATGCCAGTAGGCTACTACAAAATATATCATCATATTCATTGGTTTTTGATTATTTGTTCATTACCATAATTTAAAATACAAATACATGAATACCTGAATACCAGCGTCCTCGACTGGGGATGCCAGTAGGCTACTACAAAATATATCATCATATTCATTGTTTTTGATTATTTGTTCTTACCATAATTTAAAATACAAATACATGAATACCTGAATACCAGCGTCCTCGATGGGATGCAGTAGGCTACTACAAAATATCATCATATTCATGGTTTTTGATTATTTGTTCATTACCATAATTTAAAATACAAATACATGAATACTGAATACCAGCGTCCTCGACTGGGGATGCCAGGTAGGATACTACAAACTATATCATCATATTCATTGTTTTTTTGATAGTGTTCATTACGTAATTTAAAATACAAATACATGAATACCTGAATACCAGCGTCCTCGACTGGGGATGCCAGTAGGCTACTACAAAATAATCATTCATATTCATTGGTTTTTGATTATTGTTCATTACCGTAATTTAAAATACAAATACATGAATACCTGAATACCAGCGTCCTCGATGGGGATGCCAGTAGGCTATACAAAATATATCATCATATTCATGGTTTTTGATATTTGTCATTACCGTAATTTAAAATACAAATACATGAATACCCGAATACCAGCGTCCTCGACTGGGGATGCCAGTAGGCTACTACACAAATATATCATCATATTCATTGGTTTTTGATTATTTGTTCATTACCATTATTTAAAATACAAATACATGAATACCGAATACCAGCGTCCTCGACTGGGGATGCCAGTAGGCTACTACAAAATATATCATCATATCATTGGTTTTTGATATTTGTTCATTACATAATTAAAATACAAATACATGAATACCTGAATACCAGCGTCCTCGACTGGGGATGCCAGTAGGCTACTACAAAAAATATCATCAATTCATTGGTTTTGATTATTTGTTCATTACCCTAATTTAAAATACAAATACATGAATACTGAATACCAGCGTCCTCGACTGGGGATGCCAGTAGGCTACTACAAATATATCATCTTCATTGGTTTTTGATTATTTGTTCTATACCAATTAATTTAAAAAATACATACAATGAATACAATACATGATACCTGAATAGCGTCCTCGACTGGGGATGCCAGTAGGCTACTACAAAATATATCATCATATTCATTGGTTTTGATTATTTGTTCATTACCATAATTTAAAATACAAATACATGAATACCTGAATACCAGCGTCCTCGATGGGGATGCCAGTAGGCTACTACAATATATCATCATATTCATTGGTTTTGATTATTTGTTCATTACCATATTTAAATAAATACATGAATACCTGAATACCAGCGTCCTCGACTGGGATGCCAGTAGGCTACTACAAATATATCATCATATCATTGGTTTTTGATTATTGTTCATTACCGTAATTTAAAATACAAATACATGTATACCTGAATACCAGCGTCCTCGAATGGGATGCCAGTAGGCTACTACAAAATATTCATCATATTCATTGGTTTTGATTATTTGTTCATTACCATAATTAAAATACAAATACATGAATACCTGAATACCCGCGTCTCGACTGGGGATGCCAGTAGGCTACTACAAAAAATATCATCATATTCATTGGTTTTTGATTATTTGTTCATTACCATAATTTAAAATACAAATACATGAATACCTGACATACCAGCGTCCTCGACTGGGGATGCCAGTAGGCTACTACAAAATATATCATCATATTCATTGGTTTTTGATTATTTGTTCATTACCGTAATTTAAAATACAAATACATGTATACCTGAATACCAGCGTCCTCGACTGGGGATGCCAGTAGGCTACTACAAAATATATCATCTATTCATGGTTTTTGATTATTTGTTCATTACCGTAATTTAAAATACAAATACATGAATACCGAATACCAGCGTCCTCGACTGGGGATGCCAGTAGGTACTACAAAATATATCATCATATTCATTGGTTTTTGATTATTTGTTCATTACCATAATTTAAAATACAAATACATGAATACCTGAATACCAGCGTCCTCGACTGGGGATGCCAGTAGGCTACTACAAAATATATCATCATATTCATTGGTTTTGATTATTTGTTCCTTACCATAATTTAAAATACAATACATGAATACCTGAATACCAGCGTCTTCGACTGGGGATGTCAGTACTACAAAATATTTCATCATATTCATTGGTTTTTGATTATTTGATGATTACCGTAATTTAAAATACAAATATGTTTTATATCGATGGAGTTGGTCGATTAGCTTGCAGCTCTTTGCAAGTTCTTGGAAAATGAAAATTCTTGAACAACCAATAATCTTGGAAAATCAACATTTTTTTGCTAATTGAAAAATATAGTATTCAAAAAAGTAAGCAATAATTCATTTGATGAGAAAATATAGCATATTTTACACTCATAATTCAAGATGACTCATATTAACTAATGACAACATATATTAGTTTATAGTGAGGTCTACGTTATAATGGCAGTGGAGGAAGATAGGAGTACAACGTTGTCGATCCTCTGTCTTGTCAATTCCTTCTATAGACCGTAGTGATACAGGTTTATTGATGTAATATTAACTGTTCATTCTCGTTTAAAATAATCAATTATATTTTGTTGAGCAAGAAATTATATTTTTCAATAATTTTATAATAAATTGTCATATTTAAGATGAAGTATGTGGTTAATTAATTATCAATTCTACGTTGTTAAAAGACAGTCTGGCTACAGAGCAAAGCGAGAAAGAGATAGCGCTATCCGCTTTGTTGAATGATAGACAAGGATAGCAATACCATTGCTAATCAAACACTACCATTATAACGTGAACCTCACTATAGTTGATAGTGGATTGTTTCATTATGAAAACCCAACAGAGCAGAGCGAGAAAGAGATAGCGCTATCCGCTTTGTTGAATGATAGACAAGGATAACAATACCATTGCTAATCAAACACTACCATTATAACGTGGACCTCACTATAGTGATGCTGTCTTTCAAGAAATGAGTGAAAAGTGAAGAAACATCAATAGAAATTATAATTATAGTGTATTTGATAAGAGAAGGATTGCAAACAAAAATAGTAATTATTAAATTCAAGCGACACTGACATGAAAAAAAATTTGATTGCTGGACATTTTTGGCACATAATTAAAGGTTTTGAAGAGTATGATCAAGTGATAAGATATTTAGATAGGCTTATATGATATGATATGAAGTAACTTTCAAGTTATTAGAAATCCACTTTTTGTAATCGAATATTTGCTTTTTCGTTTCACATGAGTTTGATTTTGATTTAACCTGTTTTTCACTTTCTTGCCTTACTGAATTACCGTAGTCCAATACTAAAGTACGGTATAAAATTACAAAATATTGGAGATTGAGATTCCGGATGTTATATCAGAACGTACCTGCCAAATTTAAGGAGGTTCTAAGTATGTTCTCAGTCAAGCACGGTTAGATCTCATAGTAACTAGATAGTATGTAGGCTATAGTGAGGTCCACGTTATAATGCAGTGGAGAAAAATAGGCGAACAGCGCTGCCGTTCTCTCTCTGCATTGTAACTCCTACTATTGAGGATAGCTGAATATTGTGTGTAAATCAAATCATGAACTCTACATAAGCTATGGACTGTTTATTGTAAATTAAGGTTAAAAGCAGCTTTGGACGAATACCTGTTGTTTAAACCTGGATGTGTCTATTGTCTATGAATAAATAATAGAACAAATAAATTTATAAATAATTTTCTTTTACATAATTTCTATTCACCAATCATAATATCAAATTAATTATTGGGAGAGAAACAACAGGATAAACCCAAAACTGAAACAGTCCCGAAAAAATCCCTATTTCGATAAAAATAATCCTAATTGAGGTTATTAAAACTTTTTTATAATGATTTATCATAATTAATTTGTAATTAATTCAATTAAATTTAGAAGTATTTTTCAATCTAAAAAATTGGTGTGGCGCACTCACACAACTTTCCTTGCGTTATGAAAATTTATCATCTGACGCTAGTGTTCTCGCGCATCTCAAATCCACTATTCAAAGATATGAATGAGACAGCTGGTGATAGGACAATAACGCTAGAGACACACGAGGTATGCTATCTCTTCGTAGTGAATGATTTAATAGAACCAACAGTTGCCAACAGTTTGCAATTTAATAATCACATTTTCTCGAATTTCAAGCTTATTTTCAATTTAGGTGAAAATGTTACTGGACATCAATTGCAGAGATTTTCAGCTCGATCTTTTCCACTTGAAATTTCTGTTAAATTGTATATGAAGGCTGCTAATTGAGAATCTAAAATCAAACTTTGCATATATTGGGCGGAGCTCCTAAAATTTTACAGATATAGGATTTGCAGTTGATAGAGCTTATCAATGACTATTTCAGGTATGAATTTGATCAAAATCGTTGGAGCCGTTTTCGAGAAAATCGCGAAAAACCCTGTTTTTCACAACATTTCGCCATTTTAGCCGCCATCTTGGATGCATTTGATCGAAATTGTTCGTGTCGGATCCTTATAGTGTAAGGACTATACGTTCCAAATTTCAAGTCATTCCGTTAAAACTGGGAGATGAGATATCGTGTACACAGACGCACATACACTCATACATACACACACACATACAGACCAATACCAAAAACCACTTTTTCGGACTCGGGACTTGAAACGTATAGAAATTAGAAATTGGGGTACCTAATTATTTCGGAAAGCAATACTTTCCTTACTATGGTAATAGTGCAAGGAAAGTAAAATTATTTTGTGTTTGTGATTGAGTGTGCAATTTAAAGAATTTTCAAGTGAACATAACCTCTAGCTACATTTGAGCTGTTGTTTAAATTAGAATTGGAACCGTTTGGGCGTGTAAGTTGCCTGTGGTACTCTACTGTAAGTTGTATAATTCTGAATGATCGAATAAATAAAAAATAATGATCAACCAATCAAAATTCAAGCATCAGTTCAAAGAAATCGGGGAAAAGTAGGTCTTAAGAAACATTCTCAGAACATTGAAGTTTCATTTGAATGATCTGGAACGATCTATTCAAGGATAAAAATCCAGTATTGCATAAGCTGAGGTCATTGATTTCATTTGACTGTGGGTCAGTGGTCAACAAGTATTGAGAAATAGTGGGACAATAACTCTAGAATCACTCTATAAAATGCAGACTAGGTTTATTGATAAATATTCATTTATGGTACTATTAGAAGAATTTGGAGTTAGTTGGAATTAATTATTCGACTTTAATATAGTGTTACCACATTATGTTATTGTATGCTGTTTATAATAATAGTATATCGTGTGACCTGGCTGGCTCAGGTATGGTGTCAGAGTTTTCAGGTCGCAACTGATCAATTTCAGGGCCTCTTTTCAATATTGGAAACACAGCATTGCTTCGTAATAATATTTTTCGTATATTGGTCGAATGGTTATAATTTGAAGAGTGGTAATTTATGAATATAGATATGTGTCAATGGTGGAAACATGGGATACTGGATAATATATGTAATACGGAGTTGACCAATCCGGTTCCGAGATTGGTGTTGCGCAAGTGGACTCAAGCAACTCTGATAAAAAGTGAAAAGAGGAAATTGCACAACATCTCTTTCTCCTTTCTACGTCTTTCCGTCTCCTTTCTCTTTCGTTCTATCCCTCATCCTCTCTCTTTCTACCTGTATTGCTGTGTATTCAACAAATCTGGAGTCGAATATCAGGCCATGTGGTAAACTGTTTGAAAGTCACACAGAAATTCTGACTATCTGTCTAAAAGTTTTGGATGCTGCATCAAATAGAACCAGATACTTTACTGTTACATAGAGAAACAATAGGTAAGTAAATATCCCATGGTATAGGGCGTTTATGTCGCAACTTTTACTGTTATCTCGAGTCGATTACTATCGATTATTGCAGATTTTTACTGTTTGGCCGGGTGAGAGTGTATGAACGGCACCAATATGAGAGGACTATCAGCGTCACAGAGTTTTTGGGAAAGAAATACGTGGACTATCGGTTGAGATAACAGTAAAAGTTGCGACATAAACGCCCTATACCATGGGATATCTACTTACGCTAGTTTCTCTTGTTCTTGCTATACTATTCTTTATTGATTTATACAATAAGTAAATCATCAAATGATAGGGAGAGGAAAAATAAGGCACCTTGTGCTATTCCTCTCCAAAATTTAGATAAGGTTACACATAGTCCGAAATAGGTTGTCTTGTAGTTGTTCACTTCACAAAATGTCAGTCCTTTTTCAGATTTTTTGTATGAAATCCAATTTTCAGATAAAAATTTGATGGAAGAGAAACGAAATAAAGAGATAAACGAGATCAAAGTTTGGCTGACAGCGTCAAAGAAAAATTAAATTAAGATGAAACCAGTAGATACTCAATTGCCCGCAGTCCAAAGAGGCTATGTAATTGAAATTCACTTCAATTTGACAGCATGAATGAGGGGGAAGATTGATGCTACTAGATATAGAAAAGACTGACAGTGAAAAATCTGATTACCATAGAAAGGTCACAGTTCAATTTCGGAAACCAGTTCAAATCATTTGTGAGTCGCGGGAAAGTAAAAGTCAAAATGGGGAACAATGGGCTTCATTATACTGTCAGGTTCAAAACAATAGACCTGTCGATGTGTAGGTTTCCCCAATCAATTGATGAGAAAAGGACCTTACTGTACACGACCATTATGAAACAAAGATCAAAGATTAATTGAACTGGTTGTCTAGTATGCTTGGATTGTATTTAGTTTACATCAACTATTGAACCTCTTTTTTCCCCAAAAGTATTCTATAGTGAGGTCCACGTTATATTGGCAATGGTATTGCTATCCTTGTCTATCATTCAACAAAGCGGATAGCGCTATCTCTTTCTCTAATTGATCTGTAGCTTCTATTTGTTTAAATCAAGGCCTCTGTCATCATTAATAAATGATACCTTAGCATAAGGTCATTATGATTGGCAGGGTTTCATGCTCTCATTCCATTGCTCCTATTTCATGCACAGTTTCATACTTATTTTCTTTTTTATTAAAAGTCTGATCATAAAGTTTTGTAATAGGACCACCTTCATATTTTATTTCTTACCTATTCCATCTACTCTCTATTGTATTGTACCACATCTTGCAAAAGTTATTTTCCAGCAGTGATTATTTTCAATGTTTCTTAAATGCTTTTTAATGTAGAAATATTTTATGAATATAACTTGATATGTACGTCCGTTTATTTTTTACACCTATTTCAAAAATGTGGGATTGACTGCCGCACCTTGTATTATGAAGTTTAATATTTCGAATCCTTTATGATAAGTTTAATTCTACATGGATGCAAATAACAACTTTTCTTTCCTCCAGTGTTGCTAATGTGATCTAGTATAATGTTGATAGCTTAATATATACTATATTATTTTCTTTGATATTTGTAATTCATTAATACTAATGCAGAACTGTTAAGTAATTATTATTTACTCTTAATTTTATTGTCAATTTTGTAAATGTTACCATAGGCAACAGCCTTGTATCAATTATCAATAAATATATCTATCTATCTATCTATCTGTTGCCAGATCGCTTTTTAACAATATAGAAATACCTATAATTAATTAACAAAATATTTTATCTTGATTATGAAAAATCATTATGAAATTATTGGAAAATATAATTTCTTACCCAATAAGATATAATTGATTATTTTAAACGAGAATGAACAGTTAATATTATATCAATAAACCTGTATCAGCTACCGTCTGTAGAAGCATTGACAAGACAGAGGTTCGGGCTACGTTGTTCTCCTATCTTTCTCCACTGCCATTATAACGTGGACCTCACTATAGCTTCTTATAATCATACTCCATCCATTGCTTATATTATACCATGAAGAAATGATAGCCTAAAAGAATATATCCCATGGTATAGGGCGTTCAAGCTCCAAATTTCACTGTTAACTCAAGCCATTAGTCCTAGTAGTTATTTTTGGTAAAGGTGTGTGACCTTTGAATATTCAAATACGGTACGTGAGGACCAGTATCTATATTTCTTATTTTAGTAATAGGCCAACCTGAACTTTATTTTTCCCATTTATCCAATACTATTAAGCGAGCAATTTCTGTTTAGGCCTATATGTTTGGATGTTTGTATTTCACCGGATCTCGAAAATGGCTCTAACGATTCTCACAAATTTTCAGAACATAGTAGATTTATAAAATAAAAATTCGATTCCACTAGGTCTCATCCCTGGGAAAACTCGCTGAAGGACATTAAGAAGATATTTATTATTCATCCTTGGAAAGAAAGCTGATAATAATTATTTCGTCGTCTGTTGGTGATGGAAGTGAGTGAGTTCATGTGTAGGGGACTGTGTCAAAATTATGACTCAGCTGTTGAACTTTTGTAATCATTCAATCAGGTACTAGTGCCAGTTGCATAAAAGCCGGTTACAGTAGATCCATTTTTTTGAAATGGTCTTCTCTGATTTGGTTCACGTGAAGTTAATCTGGATTAAAATTAACCGCCTTTCATGCAACTGGCCTTTGTGAGGGAAATTTTTGAATATCTCTGGAATTAATCTCAATTAACTGTGATTAGATAGAACATTTCTGTATGAATTTTATGAATGTTTTATAATTTCTTCTTTCGTATAAATTTTTTATGCTTTTGTACTCCAGAGCGAAGCTCGGTCCCCGAAATAATTCTTATTCTAGTAAAGGCTACTAAATTGTATAGGCCCACCTGAACTTCATTACCCCAGTTTATTCTATTCTACATGAACTTTATTATACAGTCGATAAGTCATTTTTTAGAGTCACATTATCGAAATCGTTACAATCTACCACATCACTTTAACCGAGGATATTCTCTCCTCATTCGCATTTTCCAATTCTCCATTATATTCTATCCCAAACCAATATCCTTCACACCAAATCCTTGACAAAAATACTGCATTGCATAAATTCTACTGCAAGACTGTCTCAGTATTGCAAGCTACCGTAATGTGCTACAAAACTGCTAACCTAGAGATCACAGCATGAAGTCTGTTTCACCCACTGCGATAAGCTTGTTATCTTGTTATCAATACTATCACGCACCATGGGATCTGTACAACTACAGATATACTGACACAGTTACAATCGAGTCTACGTCACTATAACTATATAGATATACTAACCGTTGCAATGTAGTTCACTTGTGTCTGCATCACTACAACTATAGATATACTGGCACAGCTACAATATACAACAGATATACTAGATTACACTATAAATATACTAACACGGTTGCAATTTTGTCTATATCACTACAACTATAGTTATACTGACATTGTTACATTGTACTCTACATCTCTAATATCATAGATATTCTGACACAGTTACAATATACTCTACATCACCAACTAGCACAGTTACAAATAGAAATAAAGATCTTAGTACCCATTTTATTTCTATTTATATTACAAGTAGCCCTAAACAGAAAATAGACAGCACAGTTACTAGTAGTTCTGTGAACAGTAGTCCTCGCGCTCAGTAAGTTGCATTGACCTGTTGTTATGTTTTCTCAAAAATTAATAAATGATTTATCAATTTAAAATGTCTAGAAAAAATCCTAAATAAACATAGAGCTTTCTGTCCTATCGTACCGTGACGTGTCGTCCCGGAATGTGAGTGTGAGCGCTGTTATCAGGTCTGGCTGCCACTGTCTACAACGTTGATGGAAAGATACATTTTCAAGATGTTCGATGTTTTTGAACTGGTAGTATTAGAGTCAACTGTCTACTAACGTTGATGGAAAGATACATTTTCGAGATGTTCGATGTTTTTGAACGGGTAGTATTATAGTCCACTAGACAGCTGATTTATGATGAATAATTCTATAGTCTGATTTTTACTTTCCTTGCCCTACTACCATAGGTAAGGAAAGTATTGCTTTCCAAAAAAAATTAAGGTACCCCAAATTCAAGTTTTCTATACGTTTCAGGTCCCCTGAGTCCAAAAACATGATTTTTGGGTGTTGGTCTGTATGTGTATGTGTGTGTGTGTGTGTGGTGTGTGTGTGTGTGGTGTGTGTGTGGTGTGTGTGTGTGTGTGTGTGTGTTGTTGTGTGGGTGTGTGTGTGGTGTGTGTGTGGTGTGTGTGTGTGTTGTGTGTGTGTGTGTGTGTGTGTGTTTGTGTGGGTGTGGTGTGTGTGTGTGTGTGTGTGTGTGTGTGTGTGTGTGTGTGTGTGGTGTGTGTGTGTGTGTGTGTGTGTGGTGTGTGTGTGTGTGTTGTGTGTGTGTGTGTGTGTGTGTGTGTGTGTGATGTGTGTGTGTGTGTATGTCTGTGAACACGATAACTCCATTTCTAATTAACCGATTGACTTAAAATTTTAAACTTGAGGTCCTTATACCATGATGATCCGACAACAAGAAATTCAATAAAATTCAATTCAAGATGGCGGAAAAAATGGCGGATAATGACTAAAAAACCATGTTTTTCGCGGTTTTCTCGAAAACGGCTCTAACGATTTTCTTCAAATTTGTACCCAGAATAGCTATTCATTAGCCCTATCAACTGACATGAGTCTCATTTCTGGGAAAATTTCAGGAGCTCTGTAATATTCGTGAGAAAAATGAGTTTTGTTAAATTTCTATCACAATTTTCTCAAAAATGACCAGACCTATTTTTACTCTAATATTGGCTTATGAAGGAGGCTCATTTTCCCTTATATTATCCTTGAAATGCAAAATTTCCAAAAACCTGTCCATACGTCGACGCCAATTTAAAAAGGAACTTACCTGTCAAATTTCATGAAAATCTTTTACCGCGTTTCGCCGTAAATGCGCAACATATAAACATTTAAACATTGAGAGAAATTCCAAACCGTCGACTTGAATCTTAAGGTGCGTACAGATA
>NW_024093347.1:0-13269 GCF_014356525.2 Nilaparvata lugens | reverse complement strand
CTTGATCATTTTTATTAAGTACATTTTTTCAACATGTATATATTTATTGATTCATTCATACAGTATCAAATCTTTGTAATCTCCAATCTCCGATCTCTGCTTGAAGAAATCTGAGATCTCCAATCACTAAAGATGTCATATCTCACTTAATATTCATTATATCTTGATAATGATATGTTTATTGATTTGTTATTAAATTTACTAAAAAAAGTTATTCCTGTATTTTTTTATAACATCAACAGGTTCTTCGTTATTTTGTAATAAAAAACTAGGTTCACATCTTCATACAAGTGGGGATCATCATTGACCTTGACCTTGACCTTGAATTTGACCTTGAATTTGACTTGAATTTGACTTTTGGTTGTATACCTATAGTGGGAAATAAAATGGATAGGCCACACATCTTAGGAAGGGGGGGGAATTTAATTAGGCCACACCTTTTAGGGGTGTGGGGGAGGGAATTGAATTAGGCCACGCCCCCCTAATAAAAATATTTTCCTCAGTGTTTAATAGAAATTCTTGCTGTAAACATTCCTCCCTGGTCTATAAATACAGGGCTCATTCCAACAGAGAATTCAGTCGGGGCGGGGTGTGGTGAGATAACATCTCTCAACCTTGACCTTGACCTTGAATTCGACCTTGACCTTGACCTTGATGTTAAATTGATGCTCAATCGGCACAAATACCCTACTACCCTAATTTCAAGTTTTCTATACGTTTCAAGGTCCCCTGAGTCCGAAAACATGATTTGGGTGTTGGTCTCTGTGTGTGTGTGTGTGTGTGTGTGTGTGTGTGTGTGTGTGTGTGTATGCCTGTGAACACGATAACTCCATTCCTAATTAACCGATTGACTTTAAATTTTAAACATAAGGTCCTTATACCATGAGGATTCGACAATAAGAAATTCAATGAAATTCAATTCAAGATGGTGGAAAAAATGGCGGATATCACTAAAAAAACAATTTTTCACGGTTTTCTCGAAAAAGGCTTTAACGATTTTCTTCTAATTCATACCATGGATAGCTATTTATAAAGTCCTATCAACTGACATGAGGCTCATTTCTGGGAGAATTTCAGGAGCTCCGTAATAATATTGAGAAAAATGGCGGATAACCACTAAAAAACCATGTTTTTCACGATTTTCTCAAAAATGACTCGACCGATTATTTTCAAATTCATACCCTGTATAGTTATTCTATTACTGGCTCTATCAACTGGAATGAGTCTCCTTTCTGGGAAACTAATGTTGTTGTCAACCCCATCCTTGAGAAATGGACTTTGTAGCCTCCTTCTCGTGCATTAGGTAGGTAGGTTGAGCAGTTCATAAAAAGAACACATAGTCGAGATATTTCATCTGTAGAACAGCTGTTTTGACGACTTTCAAAAAATATCGAATTTCACAATTTACACAAAGGAAAAAGTACTCTGAAAACAATTATGCACATATACAGAAGTCTGATCGTAGTTTCATATATGTTGCCGCCAATCTTCATTAAGTTATTCCCCTTAATTATTATCCTTTAAGGATGAGGCTTATAGTTCAATGAGCAAGAAAAGTTGTGTGAGTGTACCACACCAGATTTTTATATTTTTCTTCCTCCTCACAATATTATTATAATCACTCTATAGTGATTCATGTAACAATGTAATACCATGGACAAAACTGAGTATCTATCTAGATAGGAAGACTGTCATATCCGTGATGATACGAAACAAACAATGTGATAAAAGCAAAAATGAAAAATGAAACAGCATAATGACACATAATCATTAGCATTACCGTACAAAAACATATTTAAGGCTGGGTGTATACCGGTCAGTCAAGACAAAACTAGTCACGTTTAGTCACAATACTTCACATAGCTGCTTGTGACGCAACTCACACTGATTAGTCATTGCAATTGGACATGTCTTCATAAGCAACTATGAAGTATGTGAAGTATTGTGACTAAACGTGACTAGTCTTGTCTTGACTAACCCGTGTATGCCCAGCCTAGAGAGCTCGGTTCAAAGTAAGGTTGTCTACACATACATCGATTTTTGCTGTCCTTATAAATTCTTTATATAAAATAGATGATTTCAAACAGATGATGTTTGTCAAGTTCCATTTATTCTGATAGAGTTCATAAGGACCGCAAAATATCGTTCGAACAGAAATCAATGTGTTAGTAACTGGCTTAAGAGGTAAGAGTATGTCATGATTCAAAGGGTTAGAAATTATCAAAACTTATTTAAATTGATACATTACAAAGAAAATCAAATCGATACATACTGATTACGTTTCGAAATGATAATCAATCACTCGTAGCTCTGAATTTTCTGTCGAAAAGCTCATTTGAAATTCATTGAACGACGTTAATACCTGAATTGCACCTATGCATAATGTAAGTCTGTCCGAGGGGACTTGATTTTCATATTGCAATGCTTTCAGCTGACACTAAGTACTGGATTAAATACTCTACAGCAGGAAGTGCATTTCATGGCTATTTGTTGGATTCAACGAATTTCCATCTCTCGGTACCAGATTTTTGTTGAGTTTTCAATTTTCACTCGCAATATTTCTAACAATGAGTCAATGGCTCTTCGGAAATTTGAAGAGAATTTGTTTTTCATAAAAGTGATTGTGTTGGTAATTATATATTCAACTTAATCAATGAAATGATTTGTAGGGTTGATTATAGCCAAGTTTGCCCAATTTGATAGGAGCTGAATATCAGAAAAATAGAATGAGCTGAGTGGTAATGACTACAATAATTATACAATCAATATTTTAGCATTATGAAATCATACTGTAAATATTCATCCAACATAATTAATGTATATTTATTGGCGAGCGAAGTGAGGTCTAAGATTCAAGTCGACGGTTTGGCATTTCTCTTAATGTTTAAATGTTTATATGTTACTCATTTACGGTGAAACGCGGTAATAGATTTTCATGAAATTTGACAGGTATTTGGAAATTTTGCATTTCAAGGATAATATAAAAGGAAAAAGAAGCCTCCTTCATACGTCAATATTAGAGTGAAAATCAGACTATAGAATTATTCATCATAAATCAGCTGTCGTGTTGACTATAAATTGCATGCCATGACGCATGCAATTCAATATCTCATTGTAACTTAGTAAAAAATTAGCAGCTGTGTAGACTATAAATTGCATGCCCTATTGAATACAATTTTTATGCATTATTAAATAGGATGCAAAGAGCTTATAACAGCTCGTCTGGGCGCGTACATGTCTTCTGGTTTTCTCGCGCTAAATTCCGCAAAGCGTTATATGATAATTAAATCTTGGGTAAGCATGATCTGATCAAATAAATAGTTAGTGTATCAGTGTGGATGTGCTTATGGTTTGGGACGTCGTTACGAACTGCGCGAGGTCTACTGTTCACAGAACTACTAGTCTAACATCATTAACTTAATGTACACGTAGTTGTTGTATCTTGAATGTACGAATCATTCAAGTTTGTTTTCAGCTTAGATGAGAAAATAATCTAGAAGATGAAAACCTGATTTCAACAACATTAGAGAAGGTGACAATTGATGATAGACAAGGGAGCCTGATAGACGAGGGAGCTAATAACTATCTAATGTAGTATTTTAATTATTACTGATAACAAGATAATAATTTTTCCATCAAATTTGAAGATTACATTGAATGAACAGTGGACTAGTTTGTATATTAATATAACAACAGTATTATTTATCAAAATTTGGGAACAGAATAGTTTTGGGCTATGCCTGTTGTTCTATCTCGATCATATTCATATGATTTGTAATTATATCAACGAATGAATAAATAAATAAATAAATAAACCCCCGCTCTAGTGAATATATTACAATATTTCAACTCAAATCATATGAAATTCAGAAACATCCAACGAAATCTATCAGCAACTTTATAAACTAGCACGAGAATCCACTGATCGCTAGCTGGCCTGTGATTGGCTGGGGGCGTGGCCAGTCTGAGCTAGTCTTTATACAACTACCAATCGTATAACGTGACGAGTTTCGAAGCAGATCCTCAAATATTTTTTCCTACAGATACCTTGAAAAGTGACCATTTCTGCACTGATTGCAGGCCGCAAAGAATCACTTTTCCGCTCTAGTGCACAAAGTATTACTTTGCGTACTCCAGATTTGCAGCATGACAACGCAAAATAGTTAGTAGGTTATATGGAGCACCAGTGCAGGAAAATCAAAATTAAGTTGGTAACAATGTCTGTGGTTAGATAAGAATCATCAATGGATGTATGGCTACATATTTATGATAAAATCCCAATCTAGAAATCCAAAACAATAATAATGTTTATCTAAATCATAATTAAATAATAACTTCTCATCATTTTATGTTTATCATGTTTAAATAATGTTTCTTTTCTATTGACAGTAATAATTATTTCAACTCCAAGCAATGGGAAATGTAGCAAACACACATTATGAAATTCGAATTTTGAGTTTAAATAATTACCGTGCGAAATCCATGTAGATAAAATTGATAAAATAACATTAGAATATACTACAATTAAATATTTACTGATGTCTATGTTATTTTATAAATATTTTTTAGTTCACTTATAGTATTTTTCGGTAATTTGAGTTAACCATAAGTCTAAATATCTGAATCCTGTTTTTAGCTGGATGAAACAAAGTTAGGTACAATTCTTTCCACCATAGTGAGGTCCACGTTATAATGACAGTGAATAAAGATAGAAGGATAGCGATGCCGATTCTCTGCATTAATTAATAATATTTCTACACTGTCAAAAGAATAATTGGCACCGTTGTGGATCTAGAAAAGGATAGTACCACCGGCTTTGTCAAAAGATAGACAAGGATAGCAAAACCAAAGTTGATCGAATATTATCATTATAACTTGAACCACACTATAGGTCGCGTGCTTGTCGGTTCAGCCATTTTGCAGTCATCCCAATCAGCTATCAACATTGTTGTTGACTGTGTATTTTGAATGCGAATTTGTTCTATCTGTGTTCTATTCTGATTTTTGTATAATTATAAAAATGAGAACTTTTGCTGAGAATTTTCAACTTCAATAACAATTATTCATGTAATTTTGACATACTAAATATTTAAAAATAAATTATTAAAATTGGAATTAAAATGGTTTGAATTATTAATTGATGAATAAATATAAATAAATAAATTTACTTATATTCTTATTATTTGGAATAATATAATTTATAAAAATATTGAATATTGAAATGAAATTAATGATAGAATAATTAATGAAGCAATTTAATAATTCAATAAATGTTAAATAAATAAATTGATATTATTATGAATACTGATACTGAATATAAAATATTGAAATATATTCAATATTATACATTTTGAATTTTATTGAATGCGAATTTGTTCTACAGTATCTGTATTCTTTTCTGCTCTTTGTATAATTATAAAAATGAATAAATAAATAAGTTATTTAAATTATTTCATTATTTTAAATTATAGATTTTTTTATTTGAAAATTGATTGGTTGTTAAATTATTTAGAAATTGGAAATTATTTTCATTTGCAAATCAATTGGTTTATTTCAATTATTTATTGAAATAAATTTTCAATTGAATTACTAATCATTATAATTAAATATTATTATTTTATTTTAAATAAATTAAGGTTTTAATTAATAACGAAATTATACAGAAAAACATTTGATGGATTTCAGGGAATTTTGCCCATAATCACTTTTCATATTCAATGGTAACTGTAGGAAAAATTTAATGTGAAATACATGCGCAAAGTTCGTTTGCTGCACTTAAGAAACCTTTATTCCACACTTGCCTGCGGCTCGTGCGTAAACGTTTCTTTCGGTGCAGCAAACTGTCACTTTTCGCACTAGTTGCTCAAATAACTATTCTTCGATTGGCTGGTTTATTATGTCTGATTTAGGAAAATGATATTTAACTCAACGGTTCAAAATCGTTGATTTCTTTGTTTACAGCAGTTTCATACAGATTCACGTGTACTACTCGTTGGTAGAAAAAGTCAATTTTTAACATTACATGAAACCTATAACGAATGAAAAACTGGAAAATGGCTTACTGAGGAAAATTCCTTGAATAGCTCCACTATTTGACTGCAAATTCTTTCTTAACCAATTCAATGATGAAACTCATTACTAGCGTGTGTAATTAACTTCAAATGGTGAGCATTCCTTACATGTAACACTTATGCTACCCATTCATCCAATGCTGACAGTATAAAGTGAATCTCACAATAAATATTTCATTCCATTTCAGTTGACCTTTGAGGCTTTGAGCTCTACCATCAATCTACCCAGCGACCACAGTCTGTCAGTAATGGTTGCATGGTTAGCTCTCTCATGCCATTTGTTAGGGATACTGCCAGCTCAAAGTGAATATCAGAGTGGAACAATGTATCGTCTTCAGGTGGTCGGCACTTGGAATGCAAGCAATTGGAGATTGATGATAGCAGCGCTTTTCACTTAAGTGTCGACACTTGATTTACGGAGCAAGGCTGGGTTAACACAGGAGAATAATTTAAATGTACCTTGCCAGGCCACTATAGTGAGGTCCACGTTATAATGGCAGTATTTGATCAACTTTGGTTTTGCTATCCTTGTCTATCATTCGACAAAGCCGGTGGTACTATCATTTTCTAGGTCCACAACGATGCCAAGTATGTTTTTGACAGAGTAGAAATATAATTAATTAAAGCAGAGAATCGGCATCGCTATTCTCCTATCTTTATCCACTGTCATTATAAAGTGGACCTCACTTAGTTGACCACTAAGGGCGGTTCACACACTCAGTTCCTCAATCAGTCATTCTCTCACTCACACTCACTCGCACCTTATCGCTTCTTCTCACATATTGATTTCATCAGTTGATTACCCAGTCACTTTCTTGTTCACACATTCTCATAAATCTGTCTACTATACTGAGGTCCACGTTATAATGGCAGTGTTTGATTAGCAATGGTATTGCTATCCTTGTTTACCATTCAACAAAGCGGTTAGCGTTATCTCTTTCTCACTTTGCTCTGTTGCCAGATCGTCTTTCAACAATGCAGAATTCGAGGCTGATTGGTAGAGAGGACTTAAAAGTCCTAACTCCGCCTAATAAAGGTTTTTTCATTTTCATTTTTCAGAATTAATAATTAATTAACAAAACATTTCATCTTAATTATGAAAATTCATTATTAAATTATTGGAGAATATAATTTTCTTGTGTTTGATAAAATATAATTGATTATTTTAAACGAGAATGAACAGTTGATATTACATTAATAAACCTGTATCAGTCACCTTCTACAGAAGGCATTGACAAGACAGAGGATTGGCAACGTTGCTCTCCTATCTGCTATTATAACGTGTGCCGTGCTATGAATTTAGAAAGTTAATTTTGAATTTTGAATTTAGAAGCACACACAATATAACTTAATAAAAGGGATGCTTGATAAACATACCTAGTGCTAGAGAACGGGAAACCAGAAATGACAAGAGAGACAACGAAATAGAGAGAAGGTATCAATTATATTGTCACCTCTTACAGTTAAATTCAACAATTAATAAAACAAAGAAGTTAAAAACACAAAGAAATCAATAAACAACAAATAAAACAAGAAGAAGAATCATGAAAACCGAAAATAAAATTACTAAATTTAGAAAGTTATCTCTGATATACTTAATTCGGTAATAACCTACTCTGTATGCTCTACATTTGAAAACGTTTTAGATTGAATCATAAAAGCTTAAAGGACCCTAATTTCAAAAGAGCAATTATTGAAAATTATCATAGATATGTCTCAGAAGTTAATCATAAATGACAATTAATATTTTAAGAAAAGATCCACATAAAATTCATAAAATTCTTAGAACATTAAATTTAAAACACACTTGGAAACTTTAAAACACTATCAAAACATCATCAAATATTAATGATCCCCAATAATAACTATACTGTATCTTTATATCATGAAAACTGCAAAGACAAACATTCCTCAAGTATCACATCATGGTATACTACCTTAAAAAAAAACTATTCAAAAATATATGTCATCAAAACAAATTTAGGAAAGGTCAGGGTCCTTGAAACTTCATTTGATCCTTTACAACTTTAAGATGAGAATTATTTTAAAACATTAATTTAATCAATAAGGGACCTTTAAAAACTCATGTACTCATTCAACCTTTAGTAGTTTAGAAGATTATAATTATTTATAAATTTAAAGAAAACTGAAATTCCCAGCTGGATCCTTACAGAGAAAATATGGCCTCACTTTTCAATGTAAAGATACAACCGAAAATCTATAATTCAAACCAAATTAATAAATTTAAATAATCTATCTATCCCCAATAATATCTCAAAATTATGATTTAACAAAAGTCTAATTCCGCACGTTTTAATTGATTGAAAGTCTGTCGTCACTAAAACCCATTTTGTCACATCCGGAGTTCCTGGGACGTTCGTTTAATTTGGAAAAAAGTTGTTACCTCATAGCTGTTTCTTCAAATTGAATCTAGGCTCGGTGATCGAGCTCTACACGTCCAGATGGAAAGGAGACAGCATACCCCAAGCTTTTAGGACGGCCATCGATTCAGAGGCGTCTCAGCGGCTTAAAGACACAACACGTTCATGAACCCATGAAATGATAGATTCGTACGTTGATCCCATACTTGATGTTCCCGTACTTACACCGCTGTTAGAATAAAAAAATAAACTAGGATAATACAAATTAACTTAACTTCAGTTATATAATAAAATCAAGGCATTACCTACTTCAATCTCTTGATTTAAAAGAATAGAATTTATTTGTAATAAGGGTTACGCCCTATACACAAAGCGATGAGTACATAGTATTCCATAATAGGCCTACATAGTACATAATTCACAAGTTGATTGAACAACTTTCCATATCAACTTTCGAGTAGTTGTTTAATATCAAAAAGATTCTCTTGAAAAATTATATGATATTTAGGTGATTTCCCTAATCAAAATCATGAAATGATTTCAAATATGACAAATAAAGATGATAAAATTACTAATAGAATTAATCATAAAATACAGTCTCTGAAAATCTCACAAATGACAGATCTATTTTTATAAATAATAATAGCTTTCTCTTCAGAGATAATACAAGCCAAAAATATCTTAATTCCTTCTAATAGGCACTCTATATTTCTACAAAACATATACCGTTCATTTTCTTCCAACATTTATCAGTTTGAATATAAAAATACCATCTTCCATTCAAATCAAAAGGACTATTCTCAATTTTTACACTTTAATTACGGTACATTACAATAAATACTTTGATGGAAGCTTTCATTGAAGATATTTTCCTTAATAATATTATAAATCTATGACGTACCTTTAGTAGCGGTTATAGGAGAAAAATCTCCATTGTGAGGTGACAATTTGATACTCTCTCTCTCTCTTCTCAATTAAAGCGACTACTGAGGCAAAGAAAACTAAAAATGCTGCTGGAACAAAAGGTTCCAGAGTCAAACACTAAAAAGCCTAAAGCTGGCATGGAAGCCATGATTAACACCAAGTTCTGATCAGACTACATTTTAGTACTGCTTATGTCGGAGGACAGACGCTGAGTGAGTCCACTTCGCTTTTCTCGTCTTGAGGTGGACAGCTGTGAGATCGTCCATACTAAATAGACCTAACCAACACCAACTGTGATTGCCAGTTACTATTCTCTAGAAAAATTTCCACTAATAGAAAGGGACGTTACAACTACAATTTAAGATACATTCTCCCACCAAGTGACAGCTATTTTTCCTTGGCAACTACAAATTCCTTGCCTTATAAGGTTGTGAACCAGACTTATATTCTAGGAAAATCGTTGATCTTCCCACAACTTCTACACACACACCTATAGAGTCGACACTACACAATGCAAAAAGCAAGGCTCATGAACTAAGCTATTGCTCCAGGAAAATTGATGTTATTCTTAGGATAGCTTCTACGCACACACTGAGAGAGTCGACACAACACAACGCCGAGAAGCAAAACAACAAAATCCATTTTCACAACAGGCTAACTTCTCAGGCTAATTCGCATAATTCTCATCGCTCACTATTGTAACAATATTTATTGCTACAAACGTGGACCTCACTATATAAGCAGTAAATCAAATCAAATCATTTATTGTTAAAGAACATTGGAAAATGTTACAACAACGTCAAGGTATTAACTGAAAATATTAACACAAAAACATATAACACACAGTAAAGAATTAGTTTCTTCAGTTTTATGATGACCAACAACAGGTCAAAAAAAATCTTTACTGGAAATAATAAGTGCATTATACACTACATAAGTGTTTGAAAATTCAAGTTTGAAGTTAACAGTAGAAAAGTATATGCAACACAGTCAACCGCACAAAAATAGGCCGATGAATATTGGAAGAGGAGAGTGCAAAATAATATTTCCAAAGAAGAGTGATCAACGTTGTCTACACCTGATTATGAATGAATGCTCCACTGCAGAAACCAGACATATTAAAAAACGAACTTTTCAGGAGAAACAAAATACTGTTTTTCTTTTTAAGCGCAATTTATGAAAATTCTTCAAAAATATGACACATAATTGATTGGTCGATCACTAATTTTGTGAAAGGTCACCTTTTTCATATTTTTGATAATTTGTTCAGTATTTTAGTTTTTGTTTTGTGGACATGTCTGTTTTTTGCGGTAATAATGTGAAATGAAATAATAATTAATTAATAATTTTCTAATATACCTTGGGAATTTTTCAACGTCTATGGTAGCGGGGTGATGAGGGAGGAATCAATTGCTCCAATTTCTTTCGGACTATTTTCGTGCGGTTGACTGAAGCTTGATGACTACTCACAATCTGTGGTTTGTTCAAAATCAAGTCATTTTCATTTTATATTTTATTCTTCTTCTCTTCTTTCCTTTTTTCACCTTATCTCATCCTCTACTTTACTTTATATTATCCTTTCCCCATCCTTATCATTCCAAAAGAGAGTGCATCGACACCTAGCACTTGCATCTGGGTATTGACTTATGGCTGGTAGCGAGGATAAGTTGTATTTTTTTATATATAATTACTCACTTAAGAAATGCAGATAATGATTTTTGCATGGGTTCACGAACTGCATGACTTTTTTTCTTCTTATTTTTTTTTCTATTTCTATCTTTTTTTTGTAGTAATCTACATTAACTTTTACGGTGCTCATCTATTATAATTTCAGTTTTACATTAATAATACTTATAGTTTATTCATTTACCGTGCTATTTTGTTTTGTACCACTATGAGTCTCGTTAGACTCAGTGGAATTATCATATTATATAAATAAATAAATAAATCCTTTTTCATCTCCTCCTCCTCAGCATATTCTTGCTCCTCCTCAGTCCTCTCATCTTCATACTACTACTCCTCCTCCCCCTTCCTCACCTCCTCCTCCTCCTACTCCTCCTCCTCCTACTCCTCCACCTAATACTCCCACTTCAATACAAATTACGTATTTCTTCATTACAAAAGTTACCCACCCACACACACCAACGCATAAACAGGAATATCAACACACACACTCGCATACCGATTGGCCAATTTTATCGTAATTGGAAATAATAATTAATATTTTGAGCAGTACACAACGGTAGCTATGAGCTCACTTTGGCGAAGTAATGAAAAGCTACAGCTAGCTGATCATGGACTTAATTGAATTTTTCCAGTTCATTGTTAAACTGAAATTTAATTATGCTCCTTTGAGCTATGAAATTGTGCTATTTTGTTGCTAATTTTATGAGTATCCGTTCCAGTAGAGCAGTGGTAGTATAATCAACAAAACTGTGAATACTTCTTTTCTAAATTCTCTTCGAATAGTATTAGTTTCATACTTCAGTTTCCTAACGACTCTTTATGTTGGTTTCATTCTATATTCATATTTTATTATTATCTATCCTATACTATTAAACGAGCAATTTCTGTTTATATGTTTAGATGTTCATAATGTTTATATATCTGTATGTGACTGGATCTCAAAAACGGCTCTAACGATTCTCACGAAATTTGGAACATAGTAGATTTACGATTTGAAAATTCGATTGCACTAGGTCTCAACCCTAGGATAAATCGCTTAAGGACATTAAAAAGATAAATACGTCCTTGGAAAAACAGCTGGAAATTTTGTCGTCTGTCGATAACGTAATGGAAGTTAGTGAGCGAGTGCATTCCTCAGCTGATCACACGAGAAAAATAATCCAGCAAGAAAAACTTAATTCTCCAATTTTAAGAGAAAATGTTTACTTCAGAAATTCCAAAATAGTAACTAGATGCTGTTAGTGAGGAATAGTACATACTATATTAACAAATATTCTAAATCGAATTCATAGTATATCTATTTGTAATTGATGATGTTTTTGTTTTTTGAAGTGTGAATACATTGTTATTTTGATGAGTGATGGTAGCTTAACCTAGATTTTGATTTTAACTGTAGTATACATTTGAAAAGGGACAATTTTGGGCATAAGCCTTGTAACATATTTAATTTGGATTGATAAATAAAAATCCCTAGCTGAAATATTTATAGGTCTAAGTGAAGTAATTGGCTAATATCGCCAAAGAGATAACGTAAAGATTAGATAATATCAGACGCCTGGCTAAACTGTACAACAGCCTAAGAGGAAGGAAATAAATTTTGCTAATGTATAATATTATATAAAATATTGAAAATTGAGGTTAGGCATGAACATTTAGTGATCGGCGACCCAACGATCGACCGAGCCATACAACGTAGGATCTGACCAAACACCTTGGCAGAATTTATTGTGGCAAAACAGTATGCAATTTGAGGAACAAAAGTCTCACGTGGCTAATAATTGTGATGTATGAACAACTAATAACCTATAAAAAATTACTTAGCATGTAAGAGCATATTTAAAAACCCCAACAAAATAATTGAATGTATTAAGGAAGTAGGAGTTTACTGGGCGCATGAATACTGTAATAATTTGCATGCATCAATCAAATAGTGGCAATTGATAGGCGGCAATAGTGAGCCGATTCAGTAGAGAAGATTAGGGAGAAAAGACGGACTTTTTTGCTTGAAATCCCCCTCCCCCCCTCTCCACCCTCGTCCATCCCTCCTCCCCTTCCCCCCGCCAGTAGGGCGGGGGGTGTTCTAAAAATAGATTTCCCCTTCCCCCTGTCCAGTGGAGGTGAGGGGGAGTGAGTGAGAGGGAGATATATCTTTCTCTCTCTTTCTAAAAATAGATTTCCCCTTCCCCCTGTCCAGTGGAGGTGAGGGG
>NW_024093346.1:0-12031 GCF_014356525.2 Nilaparvata lugens | reverse complement strand
AAATTGATTAAAAATTATTTACTTCATCTCTGGTATCTGCTTATTATTGACTATATTTATCATGAGTATGATAGGGTCGGAACAATATTGTGATGTCATCATCATTGTGGTAAAAATATATGCTGCAACATGTTATGCTTCAATTTGAAGTTAGCTATATGTATTTATTCAAGTCGGTGGGTAGAGTACCACTCCCCTTTTTAGCGGAAGTTGTATGTTTTTATTGCTTCTGTTCTCTGCGATGAGAGTACTAAAGCATTCAATCGATTATGAATTAGAATTACAAGCGTTGTTCAAGTATGATAAAATCTCAAGGATGACTAAAAGAAGAGCTTAGGCTATTTGAAAATTCAAGAGCAAATTGTAAGGTGCTGTAGTAGTTGCTGTGTTAATAATTGATGAGAAATAAGCTGATTTTGTTCCTATCTTTGTAAATATTATTAAATTGAGAAGTATCAATTATTAATTGAACCTCATCTCCGCACGCTGCTAAGTTATTGACCGAACTTAGTGAGGTCTATGTTTTAACTCGGATTTTCTTTCTTCTGTCTGTATGTATGTAACGATTCAATTCAATTTCTTTATTCCAATATAAAACACTGTACAAAAAAAATAGAATTATGATGGAATAATTATTTATAATTTGTACGACCAAACTCGTTCATAGAATTCTATAATGATTTGGCAGGAATATTCCTTTTTTAACTGCGTGTCGATGTATACACAATAAGACACAAGGTTTTTTGACATTTTGAATTTTAAGGATAATATTAAAGGAGAAGTAATTTCCTCCATAATCCGATATCACTAAAATATCATCTACTCTGAAGATAGGATTAATCAGACTATATAATTATTCATAAACAATCAGCTGACAAGTGGATTATTCATTGCATGCTATGAACTCATGCATTGCACCACTACCTCCGTAAAAAAAGCCGTAGTACATCGTGTGACGTCAGTACAGGTAGGGCTTCTACACCAATAAAAATTCGTTGATATCAGCTGATATATATCAGCTAGTGTTTTTATTGGTGTAGGAGCCCTACCTGTGCTGACGTCACACGAATGCACTATGGCTTTGTTTACGGAGGTAGTGATTAAACAGATGTCTGGAGAAGTCGGTGAACAGGTGATACCAGATACTTGATGAATGAGAAAACTGCGTGAGGTTTGCTGTTCGCAGAACTACTAGTATAATAATTATTACTTTTTTATGAGAGAACTGCACAATTTAGAATCTGCTTGTCTAATTAACAAATAATAATTCACGTAATGCCCTCACTTAATCATTATCAATTGAACGGTATATACGGGTACTGACAATAAATTATCAACAATGATGCAATAAACCTTGAGAATAGTATTAACGTAATACCATGCATACTTCATATATTATGACTAATTATACACATTGAGGTGGATATGATCAATTGCACATTAGCTTTCTCATTTTCCTGTCAGAAATACTTCCTTATTTTATAAAAAATATTTTTTGCAGTCGGTTACACTTCAATAGCACAGGTAGCTCACAAACTATAACCATAGAGAAACGATAGCATAAGTAGATATCCCATGGTATAGGGCGTTTATGTCGCAACTTTTACTGTTATCCCAAGCCGATAGTTCACATAGTTCTTTCCTATGCAGCTGTGTGACGCTGGTAGTCTCTCAAATTGTGCCGTTCATACACTATCACACCAACAAAACAGTAAAAATTGACAATAATCGACAGTAATCGGCTTGAGATAACAGTAAAAGTTGCGACATAAATTCCTATACCATGGGATATCTACTTACGCTATTGTTTCTCTATGCTATAACACATGTAAATATATTATATAATTAACTAGAACCAGGCGCGGATCCAGGACCCTGACTTGAGGGGGGGGGGCGATTGGGGTGGTCGTCCAGGCGACCCCCCCCCCTTTGACTATCTTTTCCCGGAAAATTGTTGAAGTTTTTATAGTCCAGGAAATGAATGCTAAAAAATGGAAGACAATTTTTGACCCCACAGTTTTGTTTAGGGTAGTAAGGAACTAAATATATCAAAAGTTTTTGAAGTTGAATAAATCATGAAAAAAGTTGGCGAAATGAGACGGTTCTCTCGAACATCATAGTTTGGTTAATTATTAAAAACACTTTGGTGATGAAACAAATCCGATATCTCTCACATGAATACCAAGCGATAGGCCTATAAAAATGTCTGTCAATAATGACCGCCATCTTGAATTTTTCAATGATGTCGGATATTTCCGTTGTTTCCATCATTAATATTCTTATTCGGCTTGTTGTAACGAAGAGATTGAGATCATTTGCAAGTCTCTATCTTGATTTTATAGTTCTAGCTTGTTTCCTCTGCGTATGGAAAACTCACCAGAAATCATGCAGGATTTTCTTTGGAGGGCGCTGGAGAACTCATTTTTTGACGTACAGCGAATGAAAATATATCGTTCATAAATTTAAAAAAACGCTCTAAATTTCATAGATATAAAATTTCTCTGTATCTCTTGCACAAAAAAAGTTATAATGGAATTAAATTTGGAAGAAAAAGGTTTTTTGGGATTTTGAAGGTTATAAGTGAAAAAATATGCGTTTTAGAGGAACATTTTATGGAACGAAAATTGTAGAGGAAGATTTTAAAAATATTTTCGTCGAAAAAAAACGGTTGAATATCTTGAACGGTTATTGAAATACAAGCGATATAGCAAAACCCTGAAAATTTTGGCGGCTTGCTTGTGATTTCGAATAATCATTATCACGATCTAAACATATACGAAGAAATTGAGACATCTTCCACGACTGTTACCCAAAAATGACCACCGAATGACATTTGCGCCCTGACTGTATAGAAAATGTTGTAAGATGAATATTGTAGGAAGTTAGTAAGCTGCAATTCTTTATGGAATAGTCATGTTCGTAAAATACATAGTTTTCGAGGGGTTTTTGATATGTTTAGCTCCTTATTACCCTAAACAGAACTGCGGAGTCAAAAATTTTCTCCTATTTCCTCCTCATTTTCTTGACCTATGACTACTATTAATCGAAAAGAGCTTATAAGCTTTATTTGTTAATATTATTAGATTTTTGGATTTGTTAATTTAAATGCTAAGGCCATGATACTAATCTCTGTAGTGAATGTAGTTTTTTCAAACACCACTTGGAAAGTGCGGGGGGGCGATCGCCACGATCGCGCCTGACAAAAACAATCTAACTAGTAGTTCGGTGAAGAGTAGACCTCACGCAGTATTCTCATCTACAAGTACCAGATTGAAACTATAGACCTTATGGAAATACAGCAATAGACTGGCTTCTCCACACATCTGTGTAATCACTTGTCAGCTTTATGATATAATTCTATAATATGATTTTTACTCTAATATTGGCGTATGAAGGAGGCTCCCTTTTCCTTTTATATTATCCTTGAAACGCAACATTTCCAAAAACCTTGTATATACGTCGACGCGCAATTAAAAAAGGAACATACCTGTCAAATTTCATGAAAATCTATTACCGCGTTTCGCCGTAAATGCGCAACATATAAACATTTAAACATTAAGAGAAATGCCAAACCGTCGACTTGAATCTTAGACCACACTTCGCTCGGTCAATAACAAACTATAGCAAGCCCATATGCCCATATACAGTTGTAGCAGTTCCACCTACTTCATGTAGATGAATAGAGTAGAATAAAGTCGATATTATCAATGAGTCTATACAGTATATCTACTAATGAATGACAGAGTGGATGTAAGAAAGTATTGTGAACATGTCAACACTTATAAGACTTCTATTATAGAAGTTTCTTTCTATTCCCTATACATGAACGCAGACCCATACAAATATTTTTCAATGGAGCTTCCGCATTGACTTGAGATTGTAAAGCTTATAAATTTCTCCATCAAATGAGGGGCAAAGATCTTCCAGTACAAAAAAGTTAAGGTCATTGTCACAACTTGTGGGGAATGACATTCTTTATCATGCTTCAAGTTCAGAGTGATAAAGACGACTTTCCATGAGTCACAATTTCATAGAAGTTCAATATTGTGCTTTATTATCTTCAGCAGCTTTAGCATCAACTAATGATTCTAATCTAATGAAATAGTTTTTCAGCTCTCATAGTAATTCATGTAACAAATTGAAATGGATCATGAAAGGGTAAATTGTCATTTCACCAGGAACACTCCAGTTGACAATGGATAGGTGAAATATTGTGTGTATCGAATAATAGTGTTTTTATTATAAAAAACTATAAAAACTAATAGAATTATAAAAAATGTTGTACGCAACAGCTACCATTATTTTACAAGGTTTTTATAAGGTTCTTGAGGAAGAGACAAGGTTAAAGAATGGTATTGATATTGCAGAATCGTTCTTCTCGCCATTATCCTGAATATAATATTAGTCTGCTTTTAAACAGAATATATTTCCATTAGAAAAATACGAGCCCTTAACATTCAATGGAAACTTTGAAAAACAAAAATATGTACCCTTAAATTTTGCATAATTAATTCATCAAGCGTATGGAAAAATGTAAAATGAGGTAAAGTGTCATAACTAAAATGAGATGACTCGAGCGTCAAGTTTGATAATCGATTATGAGTTCCAATCCAAGTCCGTATCTTGCATTTGAAATACTGGCTTTTGACTTTTGATCCACATTCTTGATGATTCGCCTATAATTAACTTTATAATATAATTTAAAACTATAATTTACTTTAATTAGTTTTCAGAGAATAACCTCATGGCAGTGAATTCCTCAAGAAAAAGTAATAGGCCTAATCAGTTTTCCAACCTTTCTTTTTCAGCTTTTCCATATTGAGGTAATTGGGAGAATGACGAGTGAAAATCAAGTGAAAATGAGAGAATTGTGACAAAGTAGTAGTTTTTATGACAGAATCATCCATCAGGTTTCCTCAAATAATCATCAGGTTTAGATTTGGAGCGAACTCTCAATTAATTGGGTCTGTAACAGAGAGTCCATGTCATTTTGACGCGGTAAGACACTGAGCCTTTTCTCTCAATAATTATCATGGCTTCTCTTTTTTTTTCTCTCACTCTCACTCTCTCTCCATATTGTCATTTTGTCGCGGTGTGATAAGACAAGGCGGTTTTTTCTCAATAATTATCACCACCTCAGCACTATCACTCTCTCTCTCTCACTTTCTCTCTTTCCTCACTCTATCTCTCTTTTCGTCTCTTTCCCTCTTTCTCTCTCTCACTTTCTCTCTTTCCTCACTCTATCTCTCTTTTCGTCTCTTTCCCTCTTTCTCTCTCTCTCTCTCTCTCTTCTCCCACTCTTTCTCACCTCGTTTGGTAGAGAGTTAGTGGGGAGGACATTTTTAATATTCTTTCCGAAGAATGGACATTGATATGTCCAAAGCTCCGCCAATTTATGTAGATGCATAACAATATAATATCTATAGTTATTATATTACAAATTACTTTTCATATCATATACAGTTCCATACTTATTTCTTAGTCTATATTATGTAAATTCATCTATAATTTTGCTGTATTGTAAGCTATTGTATATAAGTGTATAAGCCAGTATATTGTAATCTACTTAAATAAAGTACTCAATCAATCAATCACCTGTTCTCCCTTTCCTCTCACTCTCTCTTTTCGTCTCTTTCCCTCTTTCTCTCTGTCTCTTCTCTTCTCCCACTCTCTCTCCTGTTCTCTCTTTCTCTCTCACTCTCTTTTTTTGTAAGGGGTTGTATGGCAGAGAGGACCTGGAGCCTCAATAAAGGCATTATGATCAATCAATCAATCAATCACTCTCTCACTCTCTCTCTATCTTTCTCAAATTAGTTTGTTCTCTTAATCTTATAATATTTGTTGTACAGTGTTTTAGTTTTACTTAGGATTATATTGGAGGGTCAAGTGTAAAAGTGGGCCGGCTGCGCCCTAACTTCGCCCTCCCAGGATTTCATTAAAAACAGCTAATCAATAAATCTCTCTCTCTCTCTCTCTCTCTCTTCTCTCTCTCTCCTAGCGACCTAACAACCCAAGGTGCTCGAGTGGTGAAGCCTCTCCGAAAATCAGGGTTCCTTCATGTCCTTAATCATCGCTATATCAAATATCATTGGATATACCCCCTACCCTTACCCTTATCCTTCCACTTAAATCATTCATATTTTCCGCTTTCTTCTGAATTCTATTCTGTATAAAACAAACTATTCTACTCTTTGTTTCTAGAAGTTATCTACTCATCTACATATTTATTTTCTGTTCTGAATATGTTAATCCCTCATGTGTTTCTATTATAATGTAGTGTTAGTATGCAATGGGTCTTGCAAGACTTGGCAATGCATTGTCATTTGTGATAAAGAATCAATCAATCAATAAAGAATTAATTCTGTCCATTCAATTCATTTCATCGCATCGTTTCCATGCACTTTTACAAAAAAAAAAAACATTTTGACCAGGAAATGTTAAATGTATTAAATAAATCTCTCTCTCCCTATCTTCCCTATCGAGGGTTGAGTGTAAGAGAGGGCCGGCTGTGCCCTAACTCCGCCCTCCCAGGTAAAAAATGGAGGCAGCGATTCTATTCTATTCTATTCTATCAATTCTTTCTCTCTTCTACAACGGTGAGATTAACCTTAAACTATCATAAATGGTTGGATGAGCAGCGTTAATGTGCTTTTATGGGAAATGCTGACACTTTAAAATGAATCTCACAATAAAAAAGCCAGTTGATTGATAGTTCCTGGATGTGCTGCCTATAGTGAGGTCCACGTTATAATGGCAATATATGATGGTGTTGCTATCCTTGTCTATCATTCGATAAAGCAGATAGCGCTATCCTTTTCCAGCACAGCAAGGTTGATAGATCGTTTTTCAACAAATTTTAATTTTTTTTTCAAATTCAAATTTTATTTATTCAAACTCACAATATTTACAATCAGAATCATTAGGAAAAACAAAAACACACTGCTCAGTAAGATAAAAAATAATTAATAAAAGATCAATAAAATAAATACTGGTATGTTTTATTAGAATGAAATTCGTGAATTGGAATAAAAAATACACTACTTGCCGGAAGTATACAATACTCCACGTTTGCAAGTAGGAATGAATATCACTTTAATTAATTTTAATATTCATGAATAAACAATGTAGAAATATTATGAATTAACAAAATTGAATCTTCTTATTCAATCTTAATTATGAACATTCATTATTTAGTATTGAAAAATATATTTTCTTGAGGAATAAATATAATTGATAATTTGACAAGAATGAACAGTTAAATTTAATTATTCGATCATTTGAGAACATATTTGCTTGGAGAATGAGATGTAATTGATTATTTTAAATAATAATGAACAGTTGATATTACATCAGATATACCGGTATCAGCTATCCTCTATAGGCAGTGACAGGGCAGAGAATCGGCTACGCTGTTCTTCACTGTCATTACAACGTGGACCTCACAATAGGCCTACTTCCCGTCGCGATTCTATAGTGATGTCCACGTTATAATGGCAGTGGAGAAAGATAGTAGAAAAACGTTGTCAAACCTCTGTCTTGTCAATGCTTCTATAGACGGTAGCTGATACAGGTTTATTGATGTAATATTTACTGTTCTTTCTCGTTTAAAATAATTAATCATATTATATTAAGCAATCAATTATATTTTTCAATAATTTCATGATGAATTTTCATAATTAAGATGAAATATTTTGTTAATTAATTATCAATTCTACATTGCTAAAAGATGATCTGGCAACAGAGAAAAGCGAGAAAGAGAAAGCGCTATCCGCTTTGTTGAATGATAGACAAGGATAGCAATACCATTGCTAATCAAACACTATCATTATAACGTGGACCTCACTATAGACTAGGAAGCGGCAAAAACTATTTGGCCTACATGAGCCAAAAAGGTATATCTAGCTTTGGATGTAAGGACATTGATTGTTGAACTCCGAAAATGTAGATTTTCGACTATGTTCATTGATTTACCATCATGATGACAATAAGCATAAAGAGCCTAATTAATATTGTTAATTAATTCTACATTGTTGAAAGCCGATCTGGCGACAGGGCAAAGCGAGTAAGAGATAGCGCTATCCGCTTTGTTGGATGATGGATAAGGATAGCAATACCATTGCTGATCAAACACTGCCATTATAACGTGGACCTCACAGAAGGCCTACTTCCCGTACCCGTCGCGAGTCTTGCATCCTTCCCACTTTTGTCGGTTCTATTTTCCGGCGACCTCCTTTCGAAGGCACCCGGCCGAGGCCTGATCCTGAAGGATGTTCCTCCGGGAAAGTGAAATGACGTTGGGCAAGCAGCTGTGATGACGATTTCTCGAGTTGTCACGTGGTTGACGGCCGCAATCAGTTGAACGTGACACGACTAAGTCTTTGGGCCACTGAATGCGACGAGATGCGATTCAGTCGCCTGCCACCGCCATTTTTCATTCAACTCTGTCTCATCTCATCTCGAACACAGGACACACGATTTTGAATTATTGTTATAGGGTCGAGTTTGTCTAAACTGAAGATTGGAGGGAAGGATAATAATTGATAGATGAATGGAGAATGTACGGTGTATTAATTCTCTTCTTCTTCTTCTTCTTCTTCTCTTATTCTTCTCTTCTTCTTCTTCTTCTTCTTCTTCTTCTTCTTCTTCTCTTCTTCTTCTTCTTCGTCTTCTTCTTTTCTTCTTCTTCTTCTTCTTCTTCTTCTTCTTCTCTTCTTCTTCTTTCTTCTTCTTCTTCTTCTTCTTCTTCTTCTTCTTCTTCTTCTTCTTCTCTTTTTCTTCTTCTTCTTCTTCTTCTCTTCTTCTTCTTCTTTCTTCTTCTTCTCTTCTTTTTCTTCTTCTTCTTCTTCTTCTTCTTCTTCTTCTTCTTCGCCTTCTTCTTATTCTTATTCTCTCTTTTTCTTCTTCTTCTTTTCTTCTTCTTCTTATTCTTCTTCTTCTTCTTCTTCTTTTCTTCTTCTTCTTTCTTCTTTTTCTTTTTTTCTTCTTCTTCTTCTTCTTCTTCTTCTTCTTCTTCTTCTTCTTCTTTTTCTTCTTCTTTTCTTCTTTCTTCTTCTTTTCTTCTTCTTCTTCTTCTTCTCTTTCTTCTCTCTTCTTCTTCTTCTTCTTCTTCTCTTCTTCTTTTCTTCTTTCCTTTCTCTTCTTCTTCGTCTTCTTCTTCTTATTCTTCTTCTTCTTTTCTTCTTTTCTTCTTCTTCTTCTTCTTATTCTTCTTCTTCTTCTTCTTTTCTTCTTCTTTCTTCTTCTTTTCTCTTCTTCATTCATTTCAAACTCACGACTACCTTGCTAAATTATATGATTCCGAAAAAACACGCGAGTAGTGTCTTTAGTGCTGCTACGCACGTGTTTCTTATTTGCGCTGATCCATTCCTTTACAAGAGTGTTTAGCATTTATATACTAGCCGTCAGGCTCGCTTCGCTCGCCATATCCGTCTAGCAAGGGGCTCCGCCCCTGGACCCCGACTGGATCGTCCACGAATGAGATCAGCAGGCTCGCTTCGCTCGCCTGCATTTTTCATTTGAGCATTTTTATCATATGTTAGGACAATCCAGTCGGGGGTCCAGACTAAACGTCTGGCTAAACGGATATGGCGAGCGAAGCGAGCCTGACGGCTACTAATATAATATTTCCAGGATTGAGTAGCAGTGCCCAATCAATTTTCGGCGATAAATGCATTTAAATCTTCAACTTGGTGCCAACCTAACAAAGTCAACTCAACTTAATGCCAACCTGACAAAATTATTAATTTAGTTGCCAGTTAACAACTGTTTCGAAGAGGTACTCTATCTAGATTATAGCTCTATAGTAACATATGAATGGAAATTTCAATTATAATTAAGAGATTGGGAGAAGAAGAATATACATGCTAAAAGACGAACTTTAACCCCTTAAAAACCACCCTTAGAGTTAAGATATTGCCAAAAGATTTCTTAGTGCGCCTCTAAAGGGCCAACTGAACATACCTACCAAATTTGAACGTTTTTGTCTGGTAGATTTTTAGTTCTGCGAGTGAGTGAGTGAGTGAGTGAGTCAGTCAGTCAGTCAGTCAGTCAGTCAGTCAGTAGGTGAGTGCCATTTCGCTTTTATATATATATAGATTTCATACTATTTTTACTTTCCTTGCCCTATTACCATAGGTAGGAAGGAAAGTATTGCTTTCCGAAAAATTAAGTACCCCATTTCTAAATTTCTATACGTTTCAAGGTCCCCTGAGTCCAAAAAGTGGTTTTGGGTATTGGTCTGTATGTGTGTGTGTGTGTGTGTGTGTTGTGTGTGTGTGTGTGTGTGTGTGTGTGTGTGTGTTGTGTGTTGTGTGTGTGTGTGTGTGTGTGGTGTTGTGTGGTGTGTATGTGTGTGTGTGTGTGTGTATATGAGTGTATGTGCGTCTGTGTAATGATTCTCATCTCCTCAATCAACGGAATGACTTGAAATTTGGAACTTAAGGTCCTTACCAATATAAGGATCCGACACAAACAATTTCGATCAAATGCGATTCAAGATGGCGGCTGAAATGGCGAAAATGTTGTCAAAAACAGGGTTTTTCGCGATTTTCTCGAAAACGGCTCCAACGATTTTGATTAAAGTTATACCTGAATAGTCATCGATAAGCTCTAACAACTGCCACAAGTCCCATATCTGTAAAAATTTCAGGAGTTCCCCCCATCTATGCAAAGTTTGATTTTAGATTCTTAATTATCAAGCTTCAGATACAATTTAAACAAAAAATTTCGAGTGGAATAGATTGAGCATGAAATCTCTACAATTAATGTTTAGTAACATTTTCACCTAAAATTGAAAATAAGCTCGAAATTCGAGAAAATGTGATTATTCAATTGAATAGCCAGCGACTGATTCGGTCCCCAGATGAATTGCCTTTAGACTTGGCAAGATGCGAGGTGCAGCAGTGTTCTGAATGCTTCTGTGCTTGGAATCGGCTCTCGCTCAGGTATGGGTCCCGAAACAGTTTACAGGTTGGCTGGTTCACTGCGCCGATACAACGTAGTGTACCTTTCTGGCCGCAGTGCTGGTTACCTTCGATAACTGAAATATATACGAGTATTATTAGAATGATTAAGACTAATGTATGCTAGAATGCAGTTGATAAACATGGACGTGACTGCTCTACCTGTATTGGGTTATCAACTAACTACAGAGGACTTGAAAAAAATTAAGGTACCCAAAGAGAAACTTGAAAATTAGCAATCCAATAAATAGTTACGAATCACCACAGGATGCCAGATGATCCGGCCCGGAGGACCAAGAAAAAATGTTGACTGTCAGTAGACCGGGTGTAAGGCCGATCTGCAAAGTAGTGGACTGTGTGGAAGTGTATAGATGAGATCTATATCTGATCTAGGCACTGACAGCTTTTCATTATTTGCTATGAGCGGATTTACAAACCTTGAATGTGTAGATCCGAAAAAATACCTCTGGTTTACTGTGCGTCTGAGCACAAGTAGAATGCACAAAGGTAGTGCAATATGATGACAATAATGAAGAATGATAGATAATAAGTTTCTTATTATCCGTAGTAAAGCTGTTGAATGTAACTATTGGAATGCTTAAATTAATGTAGTTGTAATTAAAATAAAAAGAATTAGAATGCACTCAAGTTGTTTATTGTACCTAGACTTTTTGCTAGTACATTTAAGAATACTGATACAATGTTTCAAAATGATGTTACCTCTGTGAGCGCAAAAGATGAGTAATACAAAGATAAAGTTGGGATATCAATGTTAATGTTGAAATACACAAAAGAGTTATTGATGCTGAAACTATAATAGAACAATAATGACAATGAGTATGATTGAATTGACGTACAAATTTAGCAAGTTTTAAAATGAAAAAAATTTAGAATACTTGAAAAATGATAGTAAATATGAGAATCTTAAACTGACTAATAAAATCAGTCGAGAGACAAAAATCCTAGATAAAAGTCCTGCAAAATTCTTAGTAATCTAAAGGTATAAAAATACAGAAATATATAGAATATGAACCATTTACCTAATTTCACAAAAATGAAAACTAGGAATT
>NW_024093345.1:0-12945 GCF_014356525.2 Nilaparvata lugens | reverse complement strand
CATACTTATCAAACCACAGATCCACTCACCTCACGTTCTCTCAAATTTTATTATTTTTATACGTTTCTCAGTATGTCAGATATTCTCAGTATGCTCTTATCAGTTCATTTTATCCTACACTCTATTTTAACAGCACCATAAATAATTACGACACCAATAAAACTGTTCATCCAAAATTCAAACCTCAATTCCTTGGCGCAAGCTTACACCCTCTTTCAATATGTTCAACACCTGTGTTATAAGGGGCACATCACATTAAAATAGGGACACCTGCTTCCTGCTTTAACCCCTTACCCCTTCTACCCTGCAACGGGACTTTCAAAAAACTCCTCTCCTATCCGGAATCATCTTTGCTTGCCCCGAAAACCACTTTCTTATCTTCCTTAGCACCTTTCTCAACCCACAAACCCTTCCTTTAGTTGAAAAACACCTTCCACAACCTCAAATCCGTTTCTTAGGGCCCCGAAATAGTTATTTGTTATCTAGAGTGAAAAGTACGACTTTTTCTCCCTGAGGGAAAAGTTTGAAGCCCGAGGCGAAGCCGAGGGCAACAATTTTCCTGAGGGAGAAAAGTATTTTTCACTCGTTATGTACACAACATTTTTCCTCCATCTACATTTTTTTATAGAAACTGCAAATAAAATCATTTTAATAACTTACGTATTGGTGACAATGTTTCTCCTAACAACCTAAATCCTAAACTTTAAAAAATAAAACCGGCCGTCTGATTGGCACTGCCGATTGCGCTATCTAGCGGCTAAAGTTGTAACAATCAGCTGGGTGTTTACCAAAAATGGCTGACTCCAGATCACGCGGTTCAGATTTGAATAATTGCAGATCAAAAATATTTGTTGGCTGGTATTTTGAATAGAATAAGATATTTTAAAAATTGTATAAATTTTTATCGTCTACTTATATTAAGAATATAATTCATACAAACATATATTTCATGAGTTGATCAAATTTCTGGTTGTGGTATTGAATTCAGTTGACTCAATGACAGACACCTCTTTATGCTTTCTCATCTGAGCTTAGACCTTCTAACCTATTATAATGTAAGTTTTTAAAATAGAGATGCTTCCCATTTTATTTAAATGGAGTCACTTTTACTCCTAGGGAGTTTTTCTGTTTTTTTACTACCAAGGGCGAAAAAGTGACACTTTAGTATTATGTTTCAGGGAGTAAAGTAAGTACTTTAGCCAGTAGGTGGAGGAAAAGACACTTTTTCTAACCCTAGAGCTACCTTTGGAAATCGGCTACACCCTTCTAGATATTGATAAATCTATTATAGAATGTCCCTTTCCTAGAACCACATTAACCGCTAGGAGGATGATATAATAAACACAAATTGGTGATGGTGGCTCCATCTATGAGTAAAATTGGTAAATTTCAAGCAGTAGAAAAGTTCAAACAGTTCGTCTGCTTCGTGTTTGTTTACATTTAAATGTCATCATAAACTCACTTCTCATTGGATTTTTTTCCAAGATTTTTTCAAATTCAGTCATACATTTTATTCTAACTGAATAATTTGGAATGGTCATCAACATTTCAAGCACCAATTCAAGCATTCACTAAACCCTTGTAATTGTACAAGTGACGAGTAGATGTTGTTTTTCTTTAAAACATAAATAAAACCCGATTTTGAAATTGTCATATGATTGACACATCTTCAATATTTAGAATAACATTAATTTAAGCAATTTGTAGCTTGAAATTTACAAATTTCACTCAGATATGGTGCCACTATCACCCGCCTCACCAATTTGCGTTTACTATAGTATTAGATGTACAGTAATAGACTGTGTTATATTTTTTTTATGTGTTAGGTTGCGCTATCACTCAGAAATAATCTTTCCTACAGTTACGTTGAAAAGTGGCCATTGCTGCACTGATTACAGAACGCAAAGAATCACTTTTCCGCTCTAGTGCGGGAAAAATTTTTTCTGCACTCCAGATTTGCAACATGGCAACGCAAAATACTTAGTAGGTTATATGGAGCACAGTGCAGCAAAATCAAAATGAAGTTGTAACAGTGACTGCTGTGGCTGCTATAGTGAGCAGAGGTGCAACCAAGCACAACGCGCTAATTATTATTCATTATATTATAACCAACGACAACGAGGACTTTAGGATTTTAGGATTAAGGTTTTATCAATAATAAACTTACACAGAAAAACATTTGATGGATTCAGGCAATTTACCTATAATTACCCCTTTCATATTCAATGGTAACGGTAGGAAAAACTTAATGTGAAATACGTGCGCAAAGTTCCTCTGCTGCACTCAAGAAACCATTCTGCCCTCGCCTATGGCTCGGCGTAAAACGTTTTTTCGGTGCAACAAACTGTCACTTTGCGCACTAGTTGCACAAATAACTATTTCTCCATCATCATCTTCTTCTTCTTCTTCATCATCTTCTTCTTCTTCTTCTTCATCAATTTCTCCTCTTGATTTCCGCCTTATATCATCATCATCTTCCTTTCTTTCGAACTAAAGTAGGTGGAGTGTATTATGAAATTATTTTGGTCATAAATGAATGTACAAATGATTCACCAATTGTGAGGAATTAGTAAATTGTGAGGAAACAATACAGCTCAGAACACTTGACTTACGAATTGTAAGTCAATCATGCTTGTGATATTATATTGAGAAACAATGTAGTTGAAAAATACCTATTAAATATGTAGCTCAGTTCAGTTTAGTATGACCATAGAGAAAAAATAGCGTAAATTGTATCAGTTGTCTCTGGTATAACATAGTATGTATAACAATATCATTATCTGTATTTTATAAATGACGACATTCCATAGACCGCATGTACATTTCAAACATAGACAAGTCAATAGAAGCAACAAATTCCCTTCTCCGAAAATGTAGAAATATTCTACGGTGAACTAAGCTACAAGATCCAGTAACAAACACACATTCAAATGGAATTTATTTGTCATAGAACACAGAATCCAAATAGAATGACAATAGAGACACCTACATATTCTGTGATATAACAAGTGGTACAAGAATGTATCTGGAGTGAGAAAGCAACAAGTGTCACATTCAATTTAAATGTTACATTTGCCAGTTGTTCCCCTGGAATTTATTCCCAATAGCACATAGGGATCATTTTGTAGTTCCATTCTTGGTCCTCCCACATATCTGACTTATATTATGGTCAAATGTTGTTGCAATACCACTGATATCTTGGTTCAAATGTTGCGTCTTTGTTGAAGTAAACTATGAGAAGTTCTATATTTTGAGACAGAATTTTTAACGTTTCATACAATGTTTCACCTTCAGACCTTCAAATAATGAAATCCAAGTATGTACAATACTAGTTCGGTAAATTCGAATACAAGCAACTCAAGTAACAAGTAACTATCACAAAGTAGCCTACACCGGAATTATGTGGAGCTTTGAATCTATAAGACCTTTTTCACATCATGAACAAAAGTCTTGGATAAAATACACTTCCCTAACTTTAAGCCATAAAAAGGTAGAAGATTATCATTGAACGAAAATCCCAAGCAAATGCTGCAAATCACCCCGAAGACCTCTGCTACTGCAGACATTGACATTTGGGCTAACAGCTAGATGGAAATTCGATGATAACTACTATTCAAAAATTAGTTGCCAACATTCCTGGCTAGCAATTGGGAGGTACCGGGTTTGATTCCCGGGCTGGCAACTAATTTTTGGATAGTAGTTCTCATCGAATTTCCATCTAGCTGTTAGCCCTGTTGTCAATGTCTGCAGTAGCAGAGGTCTTCGGGGTGATTTGCAGCATTTGTTTGGGATTTTCGTTCAATAATAATTATATATTAGTTAGCATTTGAATAAATGCATTCTCTATTTAATTCCATCTAGAAGATTATCAATAGAGACAATCCTTGAAATGAAACAGAACTAATATAGTACCTCCAAGTAGGCTAATATTAAATGAAAGAAACATTGACAAGTGGAACAGAGATAAACTAAAGGTTTAAGTCTTGCAAAAAAAGATATACGTAAACTCCTGACAGTCTATTTACTACCTGAGAGATATATATTGAGAGATGAGGATGAAGATTGATTGATTAAATTACTTCATTATTCTACAAATTACTTTGTTAAATGAAAGTTATTACTAAATTCATAAGATGAGAGAGAAGTGAGAGATAAATAAAGATAGTGCGCAAGGAGAGAAGGATTTAGTGACAAAGTAAGAGAGAGATAGTTCAAGAGAGATCAGAGTTCTCTATGAAAGTATAAAATATATCAGTTTATAACTAATTCACATTAAATGACAGTATTGATTATTATTCAACAAATTTTACAAAGTATGGAATATTAATCGATAAGAATAACGATTGAATACAATTTGGATAAAGATAATATACTATTGTGATGTAACTATAAAATACACTTGTGTTTCATCAAATAATTATTGTCGGAGTGGCCGTAGTCGGTGGTTCAGATGCTGGCTTCATGATTCAGAGGCCCGGGTTCAAATCCCAGCCCGGGCAAGATATTTATCTCGGGCCACTCCCGTGTTTCGGATGGACACGTTAAGCCGTCGGTCCCGGCTGCCTAAAAAGCAGTCGTTAGGTCATGTCAGAGGCCCTGAAATTGATCCTGCGACCTGAAACTCTGACACCAGACCTGAGCCAGCCAGGTCACTCGATATTATTATTATTATTATTGTCGATTCTCTGAAAAGGATATAGAATAATATCCTCTCCATAACAAACGACCAGGTGCTTTCTCTCTCAAACATAGGAGAGAAAGTGAGAGATGCATAAAGATAGTGAGCAAGAGAGAAATAGATTTATAGAGAGAGTGACAGGGAGAAAAATATAGAAAAGGAAACATAGATAAGAAAGAAACTGAGAGATGAGAAAAGTGAACAAGAGAGAGATAGATTATTGAGAGAATGGAAGATAGAAAGAGAAAACCAAGAGTCGAAAACATGAGACCGGGTGGGTTTTGAGAGGGGTTAGAACGGATTTGGAAACCCGGCTTTGGGCTCCTATGGGGGTTTGAGCCTAGCCTGAGGGCATTCACCTTTCAAGTCATGTTTTGTTTACTTGCCGGGGGTATTTTCACACGTCAGGGTTTAGGGGTTACCCTCACGTGATAGATTTGCAAACGCATCATGCAAGACGTATTCACACATCATGCGAGACGTAATGTATGTTGCGTGACAGGGGGAAAGGTCGGTTCAAATATATGCGAAAAGTTTTTTTTTCTCTGCAAGTGCTCAAAATAAGTCAATGCTGAGTAACTAGTGAAACTTTTGCTATAATGAAGTCCACGTTATATTAGTAGTATTTGATTATCATTGGAGTTGTTATCCTTGTCTATTATTCGTCAACACGGATAGCGGTATCCTTTTCTAGCTACACAACGTTGCCATATCAAGTATTAACAATGTATGAATTTATTCATTTAGCAGAATATTCAATCTCGATCATGAGAAATTATTAATCAATTATTGAAAAATATATTTTCCTACAGATACCTTGAAAAGTGACCATTTGTGCACTGATTGCAGGCCGCAAAGAATCTCTTTTCCGCACTAGTGCGCAAAGTGAGTACTTTGCGTACTCCAGATTTGCAACATGGCAACACAAAATTAGTTAGTAGGTTATATGGAGCACCAGTGCAGCAAAATCAAAATGAAGTTGGTAACACTCATAGTGAGGCCCACATTATAATGGCAGAGGAGAACAGCGTTGCCTTTATGTGCCTTGTCAAGGCATTGCCATTATGTGCCTTGATTATAGTCATTTCAATGCTTACATAACATAAACCCCCTTCAAGCAGTCACATACATTTTCAATTGAATCACTAATCATTATAATTCAATTATAATTATTAAATTTAAAATAAATTAAGGTTTTTATTGATAATAAAATTACACAGAAAAACATTTGATGGATTTCAGGGATTTTACCCATAATTATCCACTTTTCTTATTCATGGTAACTGTAGAAAAATTTAATGTGAATACGTGCGCCAAGTTCGTTTGCTGCACTCAAGAAACCTTCCGCCCTCGCCTACGGCTCGGGCGTAAACGTTTCTTTCGGTGCAGCAAACTGTCACTCTGCGCACTAGTTGCACAAATAACTATTGTTGACGAATGAAATAAAACTGATTATTTCAAACAATAATGAACAGTCAATATTACATGAGAAATACCTGTATCAGCAATCCACTATAAAAGATAGTGACAAGGCAGAGTAAAGGCAGAAAATCTTTTGCCTCAGTCATTATAACGTGAACCACATTATAATGATATGTTTTACTGAAAAATGTTAAAGACAACTTGATTATAGTGTGAAAACTTGCAGTGAATTCTTGTTTTACTAATTTCTTACCTATCTACAAGGCACAGTAAAGGCAGGGAATCGTTTGCCACTGTCATTGTAACGTGAACCTCACTATGATTATATAACATTTTGTTTATTGAGGCAACTAGATTACAGTCAAGCTTATAGTGAACTTTTTATTAATAATTTCCACTTCAATACCTATCCAGAAAGACACAAACTAAGTCATACTACACTACTACATTATTGTATTCTTTCAACTCCTTCAATATAGTTATTTGTGCAACTAGTGCGCAAAGTGACAGTTTGCTGCACCGAAAAAAACGTTTTCCTCCACCTACTGTCTAAAGTACTTACTTTACTCCCTGAAACCTAATACTAAGTGTCACTTTTTCGCTCTCGGTAGTAAAAAACAGAAAAACTCCCTAGGGAGTAAAAGTGAATCCATTTAAATAACATGGGAAGCATCTCTATTTTAAAAACTTAGATTATAATAGATTAGAAGGTCTAAGCTCAGATGAGAAAGCATAAAGAGGTGTCTGTCATTGAGTCAACTGAATTCAATACCACAACCAGAAATTTGATCAACTCATGAAATATAATATGTTTGTGTGATATTATATTCTTAATATTAGTAGACGATAAAAATTTATACAATTTTCAAAATATCCTATTCTATTCAAAATACCAGCCAACAAATATTTTTGATCTGCAATTCAAATATGAAACGCGTGATCTGGAGTCAGCCATTTTTGGTAAACACCCAGCTGATATAATAATTGTTACAACTTTAGCCGATAGATAGCGCAATCGGCAGTGCCAATCTGACACAAACCACTCTCTGTCTCAGACAGCACCGTATCGCGCATGCGTTAGCAACGGGTTTTTCCCGTTCCATTCAGTCAAATCTTTGAATGTAACGTTCTTTGTGATGATGGTTACCGAGCACTGTAACTGGAGCCAATCGTCATTCTATGTGATGAAGATATTATTATCCAATGATGATTTATCATTAACTTCAATATAATAATCAAATATTATCATTTTATTTAATAAAAGGAAGAGTACTTTTGAAAAATATACTAATAAATATAACAGTTGTTATTTAACTGATGTTAAAAACACTATAACTAAGTCAGCATATTGTCATTTCAAAACAAAAACCGAACCATCAACTCCACTTTTACATTTTAAACATCAATAAACATAACAATTTGAAAAACCTCTAATCCCTTCCAGCATATTGCAATTTCAAAGCAAAAACCTAACCTATCTTTCCACCTTTGAAATATCAAAAAGCATAATTCTACCTGGACCCTAGCCCTTTCTAGCATATTGCAATTTTAAAGCAGAAACCTAACCTAACCTTATGGAACATTATTAAATATAATCCAAAAAAACCTAACCACTAACCCCTAACCCCTTCACATTAATAATTTGGATTTCAAAGCAAAATTCTAACCCCCTAACCTATCCTTTCACATTTGAAACATCAAAAAACATAACTCCAACTGCACCCTAGCCCCTTCTAGCATATTGCAATTTCAAAGCAAAAACCTAACCCATCCTAATAACACATTATTAAATATAACCTAGATAAAACCTAACCTCTAACCCTTTCACATTTGATACTTCAGATTTATTCGTCATCTTTAGAACAAAACATAAACATATTATGGTTCATTCCATGAACATGTTCACAAATATGTGGTTCATTTCATGAACATGGTTCATTTCATGAACATGGTTCATTTCGAACATGTGGTTCGAAGCAAAATCCTAATCCCCTAACCTATCCTTTTACCTTTGAAACATCAAAAAACATAACTCTACCTAGACCCTAGCCCCTAGCCCCTAGCCCCTTCTAGCATATTGCAATTTTAAAGCAAAAACCTAACCTATCCTAATAAAACATTATTAAATATAACCTAAATAAAAACGAACCCCCAACTCTTTCACATTTGATGAACGATGGACAAGGATAGCAACACCATTGCAAATCGTAAACTACCATTATAACGTGGACCTCACTATAGATACTCAAAGAATACTTTTAAATAACTATGTTATAACTGTGACTGTTGCTGGCCGTTACTCTGTTTCTGAGACAAAGAGAAGCTGCTAATCTGACGGCCGGTTTTAAAGTTTTAGATTTTAGGTTATGTTGTTAGGAAACATTGTCACCAATACGTAAGTTATCAAAATGATTTTATTTGCAGTTTCTATAAAAAAATGTAGATGGAGGAAAAATGTTGTGTACATCACGAGTGAAAAATACTTTTTCTCCCTCAGGAAAATTGTTGCCCTCGGCTTCGCCTCGGGCTTCAAACTTTTCCCTCAGGGAGAAAAAGTCGTACTTTCACTCTAGATATACAATAACTATTTCCTACAGTTACGTTGAAAAGTGGCCATTGCTGCACTGATTACAGAACGCAAAGAATCACTTTTCCGCTCTAGTGCGGGAAAAATTTTTCTGCACTCCAGATTTGCAACTTGGCAACGCAAAATACTTAGTAGGTTATATGGAGCAACAGTGCAGCAAAATCAAAATGAAGTTGGTAACAGTGACTGCTGTGGCTGCTATAGTGAGCAGAGGTGCAACCAAGCACAACGCGCTAATATTATTCATTATATTATAACCAAGGACAACGAGGACTTTAGGATTTTAGGATTAAGGTTTTTATCAATAATAAAATTACACAGAAAAACATTTGATGCATTTCAGGCAATTTTACCCATAATTACCCACTTTTCATATTCAATGGTAACTGTAGGAAAAACTTAATGTGAAATACGTGCGCAAAGTTCCTCTGCTGCACTCAAGAAACCATTCCGCCCTCGCCTACGGCTCGGGCGTAAACGTTTCTTTCGGTGCAGCAAACTGACACTTTGCGCACTAGTTGCACAAATAACTATTACGCCCGAGCCGTAGGCGAGGGAGGGCGGAATGGCTTCTTGAGTGCAGCAGAGGAACTTTGCGCACATATTTCACATTAAGTTTTTCCTACAGTACCATTGAATATGAAAAGTGGGTAATTATGGGTAAAATTGCCTGAAATGCATTAAATGTTTTTCTGTGTAATTTATTATTGATAAAAACCTTAATTTATTGTCAAATTGAATAAAAATGTTGTCCTTGGTTATAATATCTAATGAATATTTGCTCGTTGTGCTTCGTTGCACCTCTGCTCACTATAGCAGCACAGCAGTCACTGTTACCAACTTCATTTTGATTTTGCTGCACTGTGCTCCATATAACCTACTAACTATTTTGCGATGCCATGTTGCAAATCTGGAGTGCAGAAAAGATTTTTCCCGCACTAGAGCGGAAAAGTGATTCTTTGCGTTCTGTAATCAGTGCAGCAATGGCCACTTTTCAACGTAACTGTAGGAAAAATTCATTTTTTGTCACACACAGAATTTCTTCGGAGTGATTTTAGTATGTAATGTCAATCGTATGTCTCCAAAGTCTTTAGAGTAGGAAAATCGGTATTGAACTTGGAAAGGAAAATAGAAGAAAATGAGGAAAGCGAGTTGACCCAGTTATCGATTGCTGACCTCTGTTGGAGCGCTTGACCTTGAAACAGTCGCGACCTGCCTCAACTCTGCTAACCTTCTCGCTCACTCCACTCGCTCACTCATTCTCTCTCGCATTACTATAGTGAGGTCCACGTTATAATGGCAGTGTTTGATTAGCATTGGTATTGCTATCCTTGTCTATCATTCAATAAAGCGGATAGAGCTATCTCTTTCTCGCTTTGCTCTGTTGCCAGATCTTCCTTTAACAATGTAGAATTGATATTTAATTAACCAAATATTTCATCTAAATTATGGAAATTCATTATGAAATTGATGAAAAATATAATTTCTTGCTTAATAAAATATATTTGATTATTTTAAACGAGAATGAACAGTTAATATTACATCAATAAACCTGTATCACTTTTTGTGTAGTTGAGAAGTTGATATTGTGCTAATTATTCATATTGAATGAAAAAGACTAAGGAATTGTCAAAAACCACAGATTTATTGATACTTAGAAAGACCGGTTTCGGTTATTACACCATTGTCAATCTCTGATAAACAGAGTTTTAGACCGAAACCGGTCTTTCTAAGTATCATTAAATCTGTGGCTTTTTGACAATTTCTGAGTCTTTTTCATCCAAAAGCTGTATCAGCTACCGTCTATAGAAGGCATTGACAAGACAGAGGAACGGCAACGTTTTTCTCCCCTGCCATTATAACGTGGACCTCACTGTAGTCCCTTGCGGAGCACGGGTTACCTGATAGTTTACAATGAAGAAAACATAATATCATCAAAGTGTTATTCTTTCAATTATGGAGAAAAAACACAACATCTCCTGCCAAACAATCAAATTATTATATAGTATTATCCTCCTATCAAATACTAAAACAAACTAAAACAACGATTATTCATTCCTCAAATTTCAAGTAGTAAAATATTTGGAATCAGTGAGTAATCAATCAATCTATCAACTAAGGGTCGTTTGCACAGTGTACGTTTAAGCTAAAGCTCAAATCAAATCTGGCTTTTTCTTGGTTTAAACTTAAATTTCGTTTGCTCAGTATCAGTTCAAACTCTGGGAAAGTTAAAACCTCCAAAACAGGAGATTTAAACCAAATAATTCGGATTAACTAGACATCTGTAAAATTCGATGGGGAAACAGCTAATTGTAAATTATTTTTTGACTTTTGTTTTTAATGCTTCAGTAGACGATAATAATTATTCAGGTTATAGTGAATCATTATTGATAGAATTGACAGGAATTGATAGAAGTTTTTAATGCGATTGATAGAGATGACTGCGAAGAAATTTTGGAACTGAGAAAAATTGGGCAAAAAACGAATCATCTAAATATCTGGGATGATAGAGAATTTTTTAACGGTTTTGCTTGAGTAAAGCAAGTGCCAATTTAGTATTTGATTAATAAGCCACTTGATAGAAAATAAGACAATTTCTATCAGTGATTTTTGATTAGAAAACATGTTTTTAATAACACATGACTGAAATATTTTGTTTTTGAGAGATTTATAATAAACGAGGAAAACCGTAGTAGATTTTCATAACAAAATAAGGTGTTTATCTTATATTCTAGATTATATTTTTGGGTGCCAACTAAATATAAGTTTGTTTCTAATAGTAATATAGCATTTCATCATTTTTTTAAAGAATTTCTTGTACGCTTTCCACTTCTATTACCGTACAGCTTAGGCCTACAGCTCAGTGGATATTGAACCAGGAAATAGTAGCTACAAAACCTCAATTTACTGATGGTTTGTAAACAAATAGCAAATTTCCTGTAAAAATTACCCTTCCTGGTATTATAAACGATGACATTCTATTACCAACCTAACGCTAAACTTAGAGAGAAAAATAAAAATCTTAGTACACTTTTTGAAATATTTAATGTTTCGGACATTTTTGCCATTTTCAAGTCATATAAAGTCACTTAATTTTATTATTTTTCTTTCTATTTCTATAAAAGTAGCCCTATACAGAAAATAGAGATTGTTTAACTTTAACTGGATTAGTAAATGCACTGAGAAAACCGATTCAAGTTTAAACTTTCAGATTAACTTAAACTAAATTAACTTAATCGAGTTTAGCAATCTATGCTGTGCAAACGGCTCTTAAAGTCACGATTTGAGAATGATTAGCCTACAACCGAATAAATGATTCATACCAAACTAATAATCGCTAAATACTCATTACATTCCATGATGATACACAGTACAAGAAAGGATTACCACCAATTTCAAATTGAAATCACGATTTAAACATGATTACACCGGTTTTAAAAAGCTTACAAATCTAATCTTCTCCATGCAATATCAGGGTGAATTATCTGTACGGCTTATATGGTATAATCAAGATGCATTATAGTGTATGATTAACTTTAAACTGTAAGCAACTGTGTGCAGCCAATAGGAAGCGTTCAGGTGATTTATATGAGATGCTGATAGTATAAATTTAATCTCAGAGGATATCTCATGTCGGTAGCATTGTCTGATGTGGTTGGGAGTTAATCTACCTTGTGGTCTCGGAAGCAAATTATGATTACTCAAACTATGCAACTCATTCTTCTTCTTCTTCTTCTTCTTCTTCTCCTTCATCTTCTCCTCCTTCTTCTTCTTCTTCTTCTTCTCCTTCTTCTTCTCCTTCTCCATCTTCTCCTTCTTCTCATCCTTCTCATCCCTTCTTCTTCTTCTACTTCCACTTCTTCTTCTTCTTCTTCTTCTTTTCTTCTTCTTCTTCTTCTTCTTCTTCTTCTTCTCTTCTTCTTCTTCTTCTTCTTCTTCTTCTTCTTCTCTTCTTTTCTTCTTCTTCTTCTTCTTCTTCTTCTTCTTCTTCTTCTTCTCCTCGCCGCCTCGTCTCCTTGTGCTTGTTCGAATTACTCATCTCACACTCATTATTTTTCTCCTCAATCTTTTTATTTCCGATCTTCACTTTCTAATTTTGTTTCAATTTTCTTCTCTTTCTACCGTTTTCCCTAGTTCTCAAGGCTTTTTCAATGTTTTATCATCAACATCTTCCAAACCCTTTCTTCTTCTACTTCTCCTCTTTTTCTTCTTCTCCTCTTTCATATTTCCCCTCTTCTTCTACAGTCACCGTTTCCCT
>NW_024093344.1:0-12018 GCF_014356525.2 Nilaparvata lugens | reverse complement strand
CATAACTATCAAATTTTAGATGTTAAGTTGCAGGGCAGAATCCAAGCAGAAAAAAAAAACATTTGTGAAAGAAATTCAGCAATATGAGCTAGGAAATATAAATTGTTTGAAGCAGGAACTGCTTCAAGAAAATTGGAGTAGTGTTTATAACAGTTGTAACCTAAATTACAAATATAAGCAATTCATTGATACTGTAAGATTTCACATTAGTGTATGCTGTCCAATAAAAAAAGTCAAAGTAAAAAGTAAATTAAACAAAGTAGATGAATGGATAACTGAAGATATTCTTACTCAAAGAAATATTGTTAGGGAAGCTTATGAGGAATTTAAATTAGTGAGGGATGTTCCGAGTGAAGTCAAATACAAATGTCTAAAGAAAAACTATGCAAAAGAAGTGAGGAAAGCTAAGTGTAAGAAAACAGCTGAAATATTAACAACTAGTACCATTTTAACTCTGCTGTTTGGGAGGTAATTAATAGAAATAGGAGAGCAGCTCAAAAAGATACAGTTACTAATGTCCCTAGGATAATCGATGAACATGGAAATTATATGGATGATAGTATAGACATTTGTAACTTTTTCAATAAGTATTATCAACAGGCTGCATATAATCTCCAAAAGTCACTGAACACTAATACTTATAATACAACTACATTAAATGCTGAGCCAATTGAAAAGGTATTTAAATTTCATCCATTATCAAGAGATGAGTTGTCAAGAATAATAAAAAAATTGAATAACAAAAAAACAGTAGGATTGATGGGGTCTCAAGCAAAATTTTAAAAGAATGTGAAAATGAATTACTGGACCCTTTATTGCATCTCCTTAATACTTCACTAGAGCAGGGTATTTTTCCTGATGATCTGAAACAAGGAAAAATTTTGCCAATTTTCAAGAGATTCTGAAATAATTCAACAAAGATTATGAAAGAGTTGAAAATTATAGACCTATTAGTATTCTAAATGTAATAAGTAAAATTTTTAAAAAAGTAGTTCTAAATAGGCTATTGATGCACCTGGATGAAATTGATTTCATATGTGATGAACAGCATGGGTTCCAGAAAGGGAAATCTACTAAGACTGCAATAGTATCCCTTGTTGAAAGACTAATAGATATAATAGATTCAGGTGAGAAGGCAGCCGTAATATTTCTTGATTTATCCAAAGCTTTTGATTGTGTGAACCATAGAATATTATTGGAAATACTAAAAAATGTAGGTGTGAATGGTATAGAACTAAAATGGTTTGAATCATATCTCATAGGTAGAAACCAGTGTGTTGAGCTTACCAAGGTGGATGGGAATGAAATAGTAAAAATTAAATCTCAAAAACTGGAGGTCCAGGCTGGAGTACCTCAAGGCTCAATTCTGGGTCCCTTACTGTTTGTGTTGTATGTGAACCAATTACCAAAAGAGTTAAAAGATCACAGAGCTCTGTTGTTTGCTGATGACACATCGCTTATCTTTAACAATTATTTATTAGATAGTCTAGAAATAAATGCTTTTACTGGAGTACAGTCAATTGTCCAATTCTTGAAGCAAAGGCAATCAACAATAAATAGTAAGAAATGCCAATTCCTACAATTCAAAAGTAAATATAATTCAGTAGAGGATAGAGAAATAAATGTGTTTGTAGAGGAAAATGAATAAGACCAAGAAGAGAAAGTAGCATTCTTGGGAATTTTATTGGACAGGAAATTAACATGGCATCCTTACATTGAGAGAATATGTAATAAGATATCATCTGGGGTATTTGTCCTGCGGCAGCTTGCTAGGCTGAATGATAAAAAACTACTGTTAACTGCTTAACATGGACTTATACTATCTCATATTAGGTATGCTATTTTAGTATGGGGTAATTCATCTCAATAAAATATGGACAGGGTGTTTAAGATTCAAAAGAAGGCACTCAGATGTATAGAGGAAGTGAATAGGTTAGACTCTTGTAGGCCTTTATTTAAAAAGCTTGGTCTATTAACTGTGCCATCTTTGTATGTATATGAAGTTGTAATGCATGTGAAAACGAGTGGTGTGATCCAGAATTCAGATGTTCATGAGTATAATACGCGAAACAGAGCAGATTATCATATAATGGGTCACAATAGTAGGTTATTCGAACAAAAACCAGATTATATTGGTAGGAAATTTTATAACAAGCTACCTCAAATCTTGAAAAGTAATGATGATTTGAAGATTTTCAAAAAACAAATTAAAAAATATTTAGTTGATAGAGCTTTTTATAGTGTACAAGAATTCCTTTCAAACCTAAACTAGGTTGAACTACTTAGTGTTAGAATTTTATTATGTAATAACATGACTTGTCTTATACTCCATGACTGGAGTCTTTAGGACGTAATCTTAAAAAAAAAAAAAAAAACATAGCTCTCTGGCTGTACAAGGCAGTAATGAGGCTTCAGGTAACTTATGAATCACTTGTGCCTGACCTTTTAAAAGATGATAAAAAAGATAATTTTGAATAAAATTTAGAATTTAGATATTCATGCAGGTGAACGGGCTAGAGTCAAGAAAACTTCAATTAATCTTGCCATGCCTGTTTTACTAGGTTTCTACTATAAACTAACACTACACTTTGAAATAATTAAAAAAAAATACAAACAACTTCAATAAACATTGACAACTAAAATCGAACAACAGAAACAACAATTTCATGTTACTTTGTTGACATTCTTCATCTGATTTGGGGGCGCATTACTATCCCTCATTTAGATAGCAATACGTCACAAAACCAAACAATATCAGTCATAAAATAACAAATTAATTTCAACATGGAATTACTCAAGAAAGAAAAGCCCGTTGAACCCAAATTTCGAAATTTCGTCGATAGTAACCCATATAACCCATTTCATAATAATTTTGAATCCCCACTTTTGATTGACATTCTCGAATGAACCTTTGTTTCACTACACTGCACTTTCGTTGGTCTGTACGTTGCTTTATCGTCGGGGTTACAGTACCTTGTTTTTGGCGGTGAACTTTTACCGGTTGAATTTGGCTTGACGGCGACGTCCTCTTACGTCCCTAGACCTGTTGTCTGAACGGGTGTCTTGAAGCGGTGTTACATAAAATTGCGGAACCAAAGTGGTGGTAGTACATGAAGTTGGTTTGGGGACACACATGAACCGCTGTAAATAAATGTATTACAGCATTAATTTCTAACTCTTCCTACAATTCATCAAAAGCTAAAACAGGAGTTCTCTATTGATTACAATTAATTAAATTCTCTCATTCTATTTGAATCCTCATTTTATATAGATTTTTATCTTTAAACTACTGATTCTTTGTATCAGAATTAATGGATCTTTCTTCACAAATAATTCAAAAGTTCTGTTATAATTTAATAAATTAGCGTTCAGTTAAAAGCCTTAATGCCATGAGAAAACACAGTCAGAAAAATATAAAATGAGTCTTAAACTCAATATGAACATAATCTTAAAAATTTCATTACAATTTAAAGGCTATCTTCCAGACTTTCAGCAATACTCTACGATAATATATCTCCAGAAACAATAACTCAAATGTAACGTAACTGAAAACTTTCTATACTTCTTTAGAAAAAAAATTATAATTATCTTCCATCACTAATAAAATTAAAAGGATTATTCTCAATCAATATTATTAACTTGAGAAATAACAGGCTTTGTTAATACAATACTCCTATGGAAGTTTCAATCAATTAAATTCCCTAAATTATATTTTAACCTTATTTTACGTACCTTAGTGGTTATTTGAAGAAACAATTATTTGTACATGATGAAGAAACACAATTAAACCTTTCAGGACATGGCACTACTAGAAAATTTAAACTTTAATAAAAATAAAACTAGCTCCTTAATTAACTAATGATGTAAACTTGCCCAAAAACGGCGAAACATAATGACTACATCTTTACTCTCGTAGTGCTCCTAGCAAAGTGTCCTCCAAAACATAATCTGGTCTCGCGGCTGGGGAATCCCCCCACTACTGTATTTAGAAACAGGTCTCCTATTGGGCGAAGGGAATCAATTTGACCAATCGTCGCGTGGCTTCTAGAGCCTTCGGACCAAATAGTAACTGCAAAATCGGTAGTTTGTTATAATTTCAATGCTTGCTGTTTTCCAGCTTATCACACTCCATGTCGCGACAGGAAGGCTAAGTTTTAGAGATAATTCCATAATCTACATTCCTCGACGACTCGGAGCCACAATTTTTAAATATCTTTCATGGGAAACTCGAAGTCATGGCCGTTCATAATAGAGAGAGAGAAAATAATTTATTTCTCTAACTCACAATAATGGCTCTAGTCTATTGCGTATTTAATTTACTATTATAACTTGGGAAAAGGCCTGAATTAAAAATAGTGCTCGAATTTCGACAAAAATAACCCTCCTTACAGTGTGAAACACGCGAAAAGAAATCTAATCAGGATATGTTACCATAGAGGCATTCTGTGTAATTTGGAGAGTCAAATTTCTGGATTGATAGTAGGATCCAATTTGAAGCGGGCCCTCTTCAAAAGAAATCTCTTTAATCATTCCGAAATTCAGCAAAATGTATAACTAATTGAGATTTGTGGCAAGAGTCTTTAAAACTGTGGCAAGAGTCAGGACAAAACAATATGGGCGTGTCCACTTTTTAAGTAGGTACTAAAGACGGACCGAGTATAATAATCTTGAATACTTCAATCACTTTATTGAGTCCCTGGTTATTTTTTTGGCAAACTCTAACAAGGGAAAACGTTCAAAAGACATCATAGTTTTAATTGGTTCCATGTTACTCTGCTGTATGTATTGAAATCTAACTATCATTACTATAGAGTTGAGAGTGCAACATATTTTTAACAATATAAAGCAATTCAGTAGGCAATACTATTCTACATAGACTACGATTCAAAGATAACAATGGTTGGAACTGCAACGCTAGCGAGCCATCGGAGAGCAATGACACACGCTTGATGTACATTCCATAGCTATGAAAATTTTCCATCCATTATTGTATTCCAGCAGGAAATCTCTATCACTGAATTGTATTAAAGTGAACTAACGGAATCAGTTGAACTGAATAAACCTATGATAAGATTATAATTGTATTAATCATGGAAGGTAAACTAATAAAGAATAGGGATATCAACAAAATAATATGAAATATAAAGCGAATAGAATATAAAATATGAGGCCTTAGACATTATTCTTATTATTTTATGAATGAGAATATATTTTATCTATATGTACTAACTCCTAACTATGTAAATGTATAATTCTTAACTATGAATGGATGAGTATTAAGCTATTGAAAATGGGTATAGTATAGAATATTATTTTTTCGAGAATATCTTTACAAAAGGGGTCATTGTCTTGATGAACTCTAATATCGGTGAAGACTAGAGGGAAATCAGACAACTTCAACGAATTCACCATACTAAACAAGGTTCGATTTCAAATTTTGAACTTTCTGGAGTTTCTTCGGTACTAATTTCATCCTGATACATTCTTGAAAGGCAATTGGCCACTACATTTAATCGCCCGGGTATGTGGGTGACTTCGAATTGGTAGGTTAACAATTTCAAAATCCATCTGCCAATTCTTCCCGTATTTTTGGGGTTATTGAGCATCCAAGTTAGAGCTGAATTATCAGTCAATAATTTAAATTTGGAATGTTGAAGATACAGTCTAAATTTTTCCATCCCGTAAATCCCCGCTAGACATTCAAGCTCGTAGGTTGAATATTTGCACTCCTGTTGACTCAGTTTCTTTGAGGCATAAGCAATAGGGTGGAGAATACCGTCAAAATCCTGAGAAAGTACAGCAGATATGGCCATTGAAGAGGCATCCGTTTGGAGAACAAATTGCTTAGAGAAATCGGCCGTCTTCAAAATAGGAGGACAAGATATGGCCTTCTTCAACCCTTGAAAGGCTTGCTCATGAGTTTCATCCCAAATAAATTTACAATTTTTTTTTCGAAGATCATTGGTGAAAAGGCTGTGAAAAGGCTGTAAAAAGGGGCTGTAGAGTGTAACTTAACTTTTTGTGACTTTCATTTCCATGTGAATTTGATGAGATACATCATAGAGTGTATTTATTTATTTTACTTTTAAGAAGTTAGAACTAAGTCTTTTAGATATAATTTTGTTCTAGTATTGACATGTCACCAGTCAAATGAGTGTTACTCAAAAATTGATGTAATGTGACGATAAATAAATGAATAAATGAATGAATTGAGCGGTGCGGCGATCTCAGCGTATCTAGGGATAAATTTATTAAAGTAGCCCACCATCCCGATGAAACGAGCGATAGCCTTTTGATTCTTGGGAGTAGGAAATTCACGAATATTCTTGGTGCGAGAAAAATCAATAGGGATACCATCTTGGTTGATCAGGTGACCCAAAAACGAAATCTGTTTTTTTGCAAATAGAGCCTTTTCCGGATTGACGGTGAAACCAGCTTCACGTAAGCGGAGCAGTACGGCCTCAATATGTGCCAGGTATGAATCAAAATCTTTAGAGTAGATAATTATATCGTCCAAATAATGAAAAACAAACTTATATTTCACATCTCCAAACAGTTGGTCTAATACAGAAGAAAGTGCTTGTGCACCAGTAGCCAGCCCGAACGGAATACGCTTGAATTGATAAGTATTTCGCATAGTACAAAACGTAGTTAAGTGTCTACTTTCTTTAGCAAGGGGGATTTGATGATACGCTTGATTCAAATCCAGTACTGAGAAGTATTTAGAACCATTGAAAAAGTGGAAGCAATTTTCGATGTTTGGTAATAGGACGGAATCTAACGACACCTTTTTGTTTAAGAAACGATAATCAACGACAAGTTGCCATGAATCACTATTCAAATTGTCTTTACTGGATTTACTAACTAGGAAACAGGGGGATGAATGATTTGAGATCCCTGGCTCAATAACACCCTCAGCTAACATCTTCTTAATTTTTGCTTCAACAATTTCCATCTTCATTGGATTTAATTGATATGGAGGTCTTCTTACGGGTTGGGTGGAAGTTAACTGAATCTTGTATTCTGTAAGATTAGTTTTGCCTAATTTTTTGGATAACACATCTTTGAATTCATTAAGAACTCCTTCCAACTGGGATTGATCAAGATGCGATAAGCTATCAGCAACTTCTGTCACGGCAATAGAGCTTACAGGTTCAGAGCACTTTGCTTTCCAATCTTCTTCGAATTTGAATTTGTAATTGGGTTTGAAACCAAAGAAATATCTTCTATTAAACAAGTCAAGTATTAATTTGGAATAACTTATGAAATCACAACCTAAAATCATTGGAAAAGGTACATCATTGGTAATGAAGAATTTGAAATACCAGCTGAAATTTTCTACCTTGATTTTTAATATTACCGACTCATGAAGCAATAGCTGCGTGTTGTTGGCAGTTGTACAACTAATGTTTTCTTACTGAGTAATGAGACTCGGAATTTTCGACACTAGGCTATCATAAACCTTTCTTGAAATAATCGAGCGCATGGGTCCAGAATCAATTAAAGCAACAGACCGTATTTTAGGAGACCCTAAATAACAGGAAATAAAAGGAATTACATTATTGCACAAACCTCTAATCTTTCGGTGGATAACCAAGGCAGGTGGAATGTGCTCTGTGTCGCCGTGTTCAAGAAATGGTGGTGGGGCGGGGACCTCTACTTTTCCTACATCTACTTCATCTACACCACTTGTCCCCGGGAAATCAAAAAGCGATGGACTTAAGACAGGGGTGGTGAATGCTACCAGAGCTGGGGACGGGGCGCAACTTTTGACCTCCTTTTGTACTTGCAACATAACGGGGTAAGCCGCCTCCAGGATTGCAAGGCGTTTCTGGATTTCGTTAATCAGTTCGGAATCAGACCTCTCCTGAGCATAATGAGACAGGTGAATAATTCTATTCAATACGTGTAAGAATTGGTTCACTATTTGATTGAACGATTATTTCTTTTCAGCATCGGAACCAGTTTTCAGCTGAGGTAACCACTCATCAATTTTAGCAGTAATTTCATTGATACTCTTTAATTCGAGTCGGGACCTGTCTTCATCATACACCGGGCGATGAATTCTACCACTACCCTCACCGCGCATTTGACGGTATTGTTGTCTCAAATTAGCGACATGACAATCAACATTACTAGACCAACCGAATGAATTGAGTTCGAAAAGTAATTCCCCTTTTAGCAGATAGTTTGGATTGATACTACGCGAATACAAAAGACCAAGATCGAAATTTTTTTCTATGTCCTCTTTGACATCCCAAAAATTAGCCTTAACCGGGCTGATGGCCGGGGAACGCGGGCTGGAAGCCATAGTGTTACGATTTCAATCCCTTCGCACAAACTTACAAAAGATTAACCTTATCACCAATTTAGCATTACTTTGGAATCAGTTTCACGTTTCCTAATTTCTTCAACTAATAAATTATTATTCAGGTTTTAAACTAAAATCTCTCAATATTCACTTTCACTACTACTGTACTACGATGATACTCAAGTACCCGATGCGTGAGACCAGAATACGTACGTTGACATCACAATAATTTCTATCATCATTCACGGAATTACAGAATGCAAAAAATTTATTCAGCACTTAGAATCAGTTGTTTCTCACATATCCTAGTTTCTTCTACTCATTTTTATTCTAACGTTAAACCTTTAATTTTTCAATGATCAATTTCAATATGAAGTTTCAGAATACTTTCAACTTAAGCATCATTGATACTTGACTTTATCTTTAAGCACTTCAAAAGATTATCATTTTAATGTTTTAACATAACTAAATAACTTTCCTGTTTCATCTTCAATTATTTAAACTTCAGAAAAATTGGAGTAGCAACAATAAATTATTCATTCAACTCCAAACCCAAAATATTGACAGTTAACACGTTCACAGAATGAATTATTAAGTATTGACTCAGAAAAATTAATCTTAACTAATTAGAATGAGTTAGAAAATTTGATTTTGTTTTTTAAATTCGAATTTCAGAGATATAAAATGTTCTGTAGCAGAGTCGGTGCAGTTGTGTGCCAGACCTTTTAAAAGATGATAAAAAAGATAATTTTGAATAAAGTTTAGAATTTAGAAATAGGCCGACACATCTATGCAGGTGAACGGGCTAGAGTCAAGAAAACTTCAATTAATCTTGCCATGCCTGATTTACTAGGTTTCTACTATAAACTAACACTACACTTTGAAATAATTAAAAAATACAAACAACTTCAATAAACATTGGCAACTAAAATCGAACAACAGAAACAACAATTTCATGTTACTTTGTTGACATTCTTCATCTGATTTGGGGGCGCATTACTATCCTCATTTAGATAGCAATACGTCACAAAACCAAACAATATCAGTCATAAAATAACAAATTAATTTCAACATGAAATTACTCAAGAAAGAAAAGCCCGTTGAACCCAAATTTCGTCGATAGTAACCCATATAACCCATTTCATAATAATTTTGAATCCCCACTTTTGATGACATTCTCGAATGAACCTTTGTTTCACTACACTGCACTTTCGTTGGTCTGTACGTTGCTTTATCGTCGGGGTTACAGTACCTTGTTTTTGGCGGTGAACTTTTACCGGTTGAATTTGGCTTGACGGCGACGTCCTCTTACGTCCCTAGACCTGTTGTCTGAACGGGTGTCTTGAAGCGGTGTTACATAAAATTGCGGAACCAAAGTGGTGGTAGTACATGAAGTTGGTTTGGAGACACACATGAACCGCTGTAAATAAATGTATTACAGCATTAATTTCTAACTCTTCCTACAATTCATCAAAAGCTAAAACAGGAGTTATCTATTGATTACAATTAATTAAATTCTCTCATTCTATTTGAATCCTCATTTTATATAGATTTTTATCTTTAAACTACTGATTCTTTGTATCAGAATTAATGGATCTTTCTTCACAAATATTCAAAAGTTCTGTTATAATTTAATAAATTAGCGTTCAGTTAAAAGCCTTAACGCCATGAGAAAACACAGTCAGAAAAATATAAAATTGAGTCTTAAACTCAATATGAACATAATCTTAAAAATTCCATTCAGTTAAAAATTAGCGTTCAGTTAAAAGCCTTAACGCCATGAGAAAACACAGTCAGAAAAATATAAAATTGAGTCTTAAACTCAATATGAACATAATCTTAAAAATTCCATTACAATTTAAAGGCTATCTTCCAGACTTTCAGCAATACTCTACGATAATATATCTCCAGAAACAATAACTCAAATGTAACGTAACTGAAAACTTTCTATACTTCATTAGAAAAAAAATTTATAATTATCTTCCATCACTAATAAAATCAAAAGGATTATTCTCAATCAATATTATTAACTTGAAAAATAACAGGCTTTGTTAATACAATACTCTTGTAACCAATCCTATTTGAGTAATCTCAAATAAGACTGCCTAACAAGTAGGAAGCAATGCTGGTCATGAGGGCCAGTGAATATTTTGGCAATCCTGGTTGAAATAAAATTTAAGCCAAGTCCGATTGAATCTTATATTTTCAAAATTAAAATCAATTTCATTTCTGAAGTTACAAAATAACAAGTTTACAAGTTTTGATTATTAAATCTATGTTAGTAACCCGGTAGGCCTACAACTGAAGCTTCAGTGTAATGTGGAATCGTAGATAAGCGACGATTATCGAAGTTTGAAACTCATAAAATTCGATGGACTTGGTTGAATTAGAAGCCGAATTGTAAAACAAGTGTTCTGCTTACCCCACTTCGAATTGTAAATGGAAATTTAACTTTCATACTGTACTTGAATTCCAAAATTTGGTTGAATTTGCTTGAGTTTATGGAAAATGTTTAGTCTCCTTCATCCTGTATTTATCCTGGTATTATATTTGTCCGGTCATTCAAAATTAATGGTAAAATAAAAAAAACCCAACTGGGGTTATTCAAATATAAAATTCAATCAGGCATTGTAGATTTACATTTATGCTACTTTAGCATAATTTAAAAGAAAAATTTTGTAGTAAAATTTAGATATTTCATTATTCAAATTACATGCTACATTTTGAGATGCCACAGCTAGGCCTTTTAGAACAAGAAAAAAAGAAATCCCTGGCTGGCCAACCGACAAAGCTTCGTCCAGTTGTACCAATCCAACAAATCAAAATTATTAACTAGAAATTTTAATAAATGGATATTCAAAGTTATGTCCAAATAAGGAGAAAATAAAATAAATAAAATAAAATTAAGTAATTAATAAATTTTGGTACAACCTCCACAACTGGGGGTATTTAATTTAGGAACCAAATTGTACCAGAAATTTATTCAAGATAGAAGTTAAATAAATAGAAAAGGAGAGTAATTGGTCGGCCGCCCAAAGAAAATGGAAAGTAGAGGGAAGAGAAAGAGAAAGAAGAGAGATCATTGTCAATTGATCAGGTCGACAAGGCTCAAAGAAGAAAATAAAATCTTCAAGCATTGGACAAAACTCAAAAATCCAAATTACCAAAGAGAAAAGCAGAGTTAGCATGAGTTACCGAGAGAAAACTGAGCAATGAGTTTAGTGAGCAAATAACACATTATCAAAATAACATATACAACTAAATTGATACACTGTAACTTACTTAGTTACGAAGCAATAATAATTACAATTCTTAAATATACAGTACATTCTTCATCATACCATGTTACAAGAAATCAAGTGAAACAATAATTGTGCAGAATCACAAGTTTCCAAAGAACACAACAAAATTTTACACAAATAGAATTGTTACAAGAGTAACTACCACAAACATATGGGTGCGTCCACCCAAATTTGTATTACAATAAAAATCTCATTATGAGAAAAGTCTACTTAAGGATTATTTCCCATTTTAAGTTGACTCACATGTGCTCGTCGCACAAATGTTGTCCATCGGTTGAAAATAATTTCACACTGACTGGACTAATCCATTCTTTTATCAATAAGGTCCAGAATACCTGGGAAGTAATTTGGCAGTACTGATTACATGCTTTACTAACAGGATTTGATTTTAGGAAAACAATATCA
>NW_024093343.1:0-12578 GCF_014356525.2 Nilaparvata lugens | reverse complement strand
TTTGGAAAGTGTCCAGATATTAAGGATGAGTTTATCAAATGACTCAGGGGTTTGATAATTGCAGGTAAGACTGCTTTAACAACCGTGATTGGGATGTTGTCCGGCCCTGAGGGAAGTTTATTTTCGAAAGACATTATTATTTTTATCAAGTCTGACTCAGAAATATAGTTGAATTTGAATTTAAGAGTGGAATCACAGTTTTGATGATTGGATGTGTTTATAGGCCTATCAGGAATATTCGGTCTTACAAATTATTTATCTACTGCTGTCACAAAAAAGTCATTAAACAATTACTAATGCTAGTAGGATCTTTTAGAACTGTCTACCATTGTCTTCAACACACTATTTGAATGGTTATTACTTTGATTTGCCGTGCTACCAATTTCTCCTAAATCTGTTGGATAGCATTTCACACCTATTAACCTAAGGAAAGTTATCGGCTCCAACATAATAGATTCTTGATAAACTATGAATGGATCTATTGCCTATGAATGAGAAATCCAATTTTCAGAGCAAACCAACTTATAATCTTCAGAAGAATTTTGGCAATATACAATACAAATCCACAAAGAACAATACCTTACACACTTAAGCATCTAAAATCATTACGAGCTAAATACTTATCCCCTATGTAGTTGAAAAAACAATGCTATAGGCTTTAAACACAAGAAATAATTATAGACAAAATTAGAACACTATAAACTGTTCAAAACTCAATTTAAAACATTAAAATTTCAATTGAATAGAAAAATATTCAGAGAGCATGAAACACTTTTCAGTAGCCAGCCACCATTTTTTTAGAGAAGAAGAAGCACAAAGTACAGAGCAAGACCACACCTTAAAATCAGTGTCAACGTTATGGACACGTCACAAAAAATTATAAATTACAAGTTTAGAATTCACATTTTACATTTGTTCTCAATAAAACTTTATTTCGAAACTGTTATTTTAATTTTATATATCCTTTATATGATCTGTTTAATTCTGTTAACTCTGTTTACAGAGTTTGTTTTTTGGTGTACCATGGAACAAGCACACAATTATATATGATAAATTCTCAGTCAAAAAGTGTCCGTATATAATTACTCTGATATTTACTATAAAGTTTATAGATCTTGAATTGAAGATTCGATTCCAATCAAGAAAAAATGTAATATTACAGATTCTACAACTTCTGAATTTATAAGGTTCCAAGCTGATTTATTTAGGCTGATTATCTCTGCCTACACCTCTCTATACTATGATTAGATCTCTCTTCCTAAATTTAATCTCATTTTTCAAGTTTTTGCTTTTAGTATGTCTCTACATTTTTTCAATCTAAACAATTCATCCCTCTTCTATCCACCTCCACGCTCGACCATTTTCTTTTATTTGTTGTTTCTCAGTGATAAAGTTTTGGAAAATTTATATTGAAATGATACAAAAAAGTTGAGATAAAAATCATATTTTAGCATCACTGGAGACTGGTAAACCTCCATCAACCAATCTTAGCAGATCCATGAAAAATACATTTAAGTTACCACTGTCAAATTTCTGCACAATTTATGAATTGGTTTTTGGTGAATAGCATTCTTAATATGAATGATCTCAAACAGCTGAGCATCATGTCAGATATGTGAGTGATAATTCCAGAAACTCTTGAATTGTCGTTATTAATATTTGTTATAAAATTATCAATAGCTGTTTCAGATGTAGCTGTGATTTGGTCGCAAAATACTTTATAAGTCATGTTGTACATTTTAAGAACATTGATGAATTTATTATTAATTCATTAAAACAATTACTAATGCTAGTAGGATCTTTTAGAACTTGTCTACCATTGTCTTCAACACACATATTTGAATGGTTATTACTTTGATTTGCTGTGCTACCAATTTCTCCTAAATCTGTTGGATAGCATTTCACATATTAACCTAAGGAAAGTTATCGGCTCCAACATAATAGATTCTTGATAAACTATGAATGATCTATTGCCTATGAATGAGAAATCCAATTTTCAGAGCAAACCAACTTATAATCTTCAGAAGAATTTTGGCAATATACAATACAAATCCACAAAGAACAATACCTTACACACTAAGCATCTAAAATCATACGAGCTAAATACTTATCCACTATGTAGTTGAAAAAACAATGGCTATAGGCTTGTAAACACAAGAAATATTATAGACAAATAGAACACTATAAACTGTTCAAAACTCAATTTAAAACATTAAAATTTCAATTGAATAGAAAAATATTCAGAGAGCATGAAACACTTTCAGTAGCCAGCCACCATTTTTTTAGAAGAAGAAGAAGCACAAAGTACAGAGCAAAGACCACACTTAAAATCAGTGTCAACGTTATGGACACGTCACCAAAAAATTATAAATTACAAGTTTAGAATTCACATTTTACATTTGTTCTCAATAAAACTTTATTTCGAAACTGTTATTTTAATTTTATATAACCTTTATATGATCTGTTAATTCTGTTAACTCTGTTTACAGAGTTTGTTTTTTCGGTGATACCATGGAACAAGCAACACAATTATATATGATAAATTCTCAGTCAAAAGTTGTCCGTATCAATTACTCTGATATTTACTATAAAGTTTTATAGATCTTGAATTGAAGATTCGATTCCAATCAAGAAAAAATGTAATATTACAGATTCTACCAACTTCTGAATTTATAAGGTTCCAAGCTGATTTATTTTTATTTTTGAAATAGAAACTTTATTGTCAAATGATCTCTGCCTACACCTCTCTATACTATGATTAAGATCTCTTCCTAAATTTAATCTCATTTTCAAGTTTTCGCTTTTAGTATGTCTCTACATTTTTTCAATCTCTAACAATTCATTCCTCTTCCTACCACCTCACGCTCGACCATTTTCTTTTATTTGGTTGTTTCTCAGTGATATAAAGTTTTGGAAAATTTATATTAAATGATACAAAAAAGTTGAGATAAAAATCATATTTTAGCATCACTGGAGACTGGTAAACCTCCATCCAATCCAATCTTAGCAGATCCATGAAAAATACATTTAAGTTACCACTGTCAATTTCCTGCACAATTTACGAATGGTTTTTGGTGAATAGCATTCTCAATATGAATGATCTCAAACAGCTGAGCATCATGGTCAGATATGTGAGTGATAATTCCAGAAACTCTTAAATTGTCGTTATTAATATTTGTTATAAAATTATCAATAGCTGTTTCAGATGTAGCTGTGATTCTGGTCGCAAAATCTACTTTATAAGTCATGTTGTACATTTTAAGAACATTGATGAATTTATTATACACATTATTTTTCTCTAAGACATTATTAATATCACCAGCCAATACAACATCTCGTACTTGCACAAAATTCCAGCAAGATTTAAAGTTTTTCAAAAATGGTTCTAAAAAACAGTGTTGAGGCGTTCGATACAAGCATGCCAACACAAACGAGAACTTATCATTGAAAATTGAGATAAGCAACACTCAAACTCTCTCTCGCTAGTGATCGACTGTATTGCCGGCAAGATCACAGGCTTACAATTTGAATAGATTTCATTTTGAACCAGAAATAACTCCACCCCCCACATTTTTCGATCTACAGAATTGAGAACTTATCTGATAATGGGGTACATTCAAGCGAGTTATTTCAGCCTCTGTCATTTTATGCTCAGAGATAGCTAATATCTCAGGCTTTAGCGCCTCCAAGGTAATTCTCAACAAGTCTAAGCGTGAGGGCAAGTGTAGCACATTCTGGTGTAAAATCGAGATTCTATCATTCGCCTTTGAGATACATTAGTAGCTGGGTGCGAGTGAGGTGTCAATTATCAAGAGGAACATTAATATCCATTGCTAAATTCAATATAGAAGTATTGTGTTTTTTAGAAGCTTCAGTATTATTTATCTCAAAACTTTCAGACCCTGTCAGACAGGAGGTATGCGGATAATTACAATCGGAGAAGACTAATGATTAAAATCTGAATTAGATGGGGCCCTCTCCGATGCGAGGCAGTTTAAAAAAAAAAAGAATTATGTAGTGGAATAGCAGAATATGAATTTGTATTTATGAAATTACTTTGCACGCACTCAATATACATATATACTTTGCACGCACTCAGTGAATACTATCACTGATCATTTGTTGCCGAACTTATTGAGATGTAAGCCATGAGTTGTATGAAATCTCCTCCCAAATGACTCATATCAAAAACTTACAATTAGGAAACAGATTACATATTTTCTTAATAGCAATATTAGTCTCTTTAATCAGTTTGTTGATGCAAGACCAGTCCGCCAAATCAAAGCGATGTGGAATCAATTTCAATTCAATTTCAATTTCAATTCAGTTTATTTCCAAAAACATAATACACGAATAAGAATACAATATACAACATATTTGGAATCCCCCTACTAGACTATCCATCTGTGTGTAGGGGGGGGAGTTCCACTTTATACATAATAAGCTTAATCTGCTTATAGAAGTAAATAATAGAGAATACACTTATATTATGGATGTATTATTAATATTCTGATTATAAAATAGATAATATATGTGCTGATGTATATTTAAGAATGAGTATGTAGGAATAAGTATACTTAATACCTTGATTGATAAAAGAATAAATAAAGAAGAAATAACAATATTTTTTTGAAGACCGCAGTGGCAGGGATTCCAGAAATTCTCAGAAGAGAGAATGAAAAAAAGCATAAACAGAAAGGCAAAACAGTCAAATCGGTTATATCAATGATAAAATAATACCAATCAATTGTCTGGAAACCTTGAAGTCGTGTTGGTCACCAAGCATAACGAGATTGGAGTAGTTCTTCTGAAGCTTCCCAACCAATCTGGTACAGCCACCTGTCCACCCTCTTCCTAAACACTACCAAACTAAATGCCTCTGCTTCCCTAATCACCCCTGGCACATTTCTGTACAAGACATGGGCCAGGTATGAAGGATTTGTCAATTCAGAGCCGTGAGTCAGCTGAGGTATCTCAAAGCTGTAATTGTAATTGTAATTGAATCAAGATCACGACGACGTTGGTTCCATAGAGAGCCACCAGACTCCTTCGTAAAGCAATCAGAACGTCCTTGGCTTCATTTCTACTGACGTCATTCGTACCCCCTTGAATCACCAACACATCATTCCCGCCAAAATCCGTCAATCCATCCGGCATGACATCAAGAAACCTGGCCCCGGCTTCACAAATGAAGTGAAATTCAAGTGCTTTCCTCTTGAAGTGTCTTCCGACATCTCTACCCGGCTGTCAGTGTAGTGGTGAACCGTGAGACTAGGAGTGGCTGGACTGGGTTCACACTCTTTCAAAACTACAGCATCACTATCGACATTTGAATTTGAAATGCTTGTTGACTTTGTTTAATTCCATTATTCGACTTGGTTTGTTTGCTACCATTATTCATGGATTTATAACGCAAGCTCTTATTTTTATTAGAGCTATCTCTTAACAAGCTGTTCTCATTCCTTAGAGCATTGTTATATTCCTCATACACAATCATATCATCACGCTGCTGTAGAAGCTCTATTGCACACAAACTAGGCGATTCATTGTTTGAGACTGTTCTTGCTGTTGGTGTGTTGACACCCATATCGCACATTGCTCGTTGAGGTGAATAAATACCCTTACAACTGACAGGAGTGGATGGCAATTATCCGTGCACAGAGGAGTTGATTGTCTGACAGAAGAGTCATTGATCACGGTACTTGCGGAGGCCAGATCAGGAGCTGGATGATCGTGCTTCCCGCTTGTTTCTAAAAATGTATGAACCTGGGCGTTTGTTTTCAAAGATATGGACAGCCATTGTTTAGACATCTCACGAAACTCTTCCGTCTAGCATTGTAAGTTGTTTTCTGAATTTGAACCCGTTGACCTCTATAGCATCGTTACCCCTTTGTGTTGAAGATCTATTATTGTTGGAACATACTTATAATATATTACAGTAGTAATGTGCGGTGTTCTTATTCTGTGATTCAAAACTTTATTTGATGCCCGATCTATAAGTTCGTGCAAGTGAAGTATCAGAGAGAAAGGAAAACTGGAAGGAAAATTGACAAGTGCCGAGAGAGCTATCAAGGCGGTAAAAGGAAGCTCCTGATAGGGTAAAGGAAAGGAAACAATATATTAAAGCCTTGTGCCACGTCAGTTGCGAAAATCACAAGAGCGAGATATAGCTCGATGAAATTAATTTAAAAAGTGCTGCACTTTTTCCCAGGATCCCAATCATGTATTGATCACATATTTTACAGAAAAACAAACGATGCTTATGAGTCTATTATTGGATCAATAATCAAAACAAGTATCACTGACCACTATCTGACTTGTATAAACATTGGTCTTGGAAAAAATACTGGTAGAACCGAACCAAGTGTTAACACTAGAAAATCTACTATAAACTACCATGATTTGATAAATAATCTTAAGAAGTACAATTGGTCCGAGGTTGCATCACAACTTGATTTAAATATTGAAAATGCTTGAATTTTTGTTGGTGAGCATTATCACTGAGATTGAAAATGCAACTCAAATAAAAATTGTACTTGACTTTCTCACCCAATGCCCAAACACAGCCTCATGAAATAGAAAGTATTAAAATACACCAAGTAAACTGCAATGTCAACAATCAACAATTACTGCTTCTGTCCTGGAAATTCAATAAAAAGGACCAAGTAAAATACCTGGGAATACTGTTGGATCCATATCTGAGATGGAACATTCATATAAACAGCATGTGTTTGAAATAAAAATTTTAATATATAAATTCCATCAAATTAGAGAACTAAATAACTCGAAAATAGCTCGATTAACCTACTTCTCTTAAGCACAAGCTGTTTTACAATATTTAATAAGAGCTTGGGTGGAGCCTTGACAAACATTTGAAAAACTTTCATAATTCAAAAATATATTATTGAAACAGTTCTAGGCAAACCCAGACTTTATCCTACAAGCGATCAATTTAATGAATTCAAAGTACTAACTGTTCGACAGCTATACATGAAAAACTTGATAATATATATTAAAAAGAATGAAAATAAATTTCTTCTTGTGAAAGAAACTTGAATTTAAATTTACGTCCTACTAGAGAAACATTCCATCAAGACAGGATGGATTTGAATGTATGTAGAAGACATTCATACTTATCACAGAGGATAATAAATCTTGTTCCTACTCATTTTGTTGCCAATACAAGCCGGAGCAAAAAACTAAATTGCGAGATTGAGGAATGGATAAGATCAAATAAACTGAAGAAAAAAATCTTCTAGGCACCAACTGTTTCTTGTTTTATGTTTTTTTTTTATCATAGAATAATATTATTGGTGTTACTAATTTAATCTAATTTCATCTTCTACTAATCTACAATTTATATTTGTGTGTAAATTCACTAATCTTTGTTCTTAATTTGGTTTAATTTCTTAGTTTATATTGAATAAATATTGGTCTGGCCAGAGAATTCAAACTGTAGCGCCAAAATGCCAGACTGGTTCTGCGAATAGCAGGCTTGTTTGCGCCGGCACAAACCGTCCTGCTTGCTTGGCATTCTGGATGTTTTTTGTGAGTCGTCCTAGTTTAGTCGTTCTTGTCTTGTCACCCCGTTGTTGTGCAAGATCAAATTGTTTTTTTGTCATGTAATTTCGATCGGAATTTCTTGTAATTGATTGTTTGAGTGTAGTGTGTGTGAATTATGAGTGTATAACAGCGTAAATAGTGTTAAATTGAATTAATTTGAATCAGATTTGAATTTATAAAGAATCCAGTTTGAGCTTTGTTCGAAACACAGTGCATGGCCTGCAAGTTGAACGTGAAAATACAGCCCGGAAGCCAAACCTATTCTTATTCCAGATTTCATCCCACCCTGAACCTGATCAAAACACCTAATAAAGGCTTAAAAGGGCAAGTAGTCAAGCTGGATAAATCTGGTGAGTTTTTGCTCTTTTTTATTGTTCATTAATGCAGAGTTTAACTGTACAAATAACCTGGCTCAAATTGAAGATTAAATTTGCCCTTGTTTGTATTTGATTATTTGAATAGTAAATTACAGTCCTCTGGTAGCTCTAGCCTGAGCTTTGTTCAGAACAAATATATTACTGCAACTTAGGTCTATGCACAGCTTTTATCTTGTAGGCTACTCCTTAAACATAGATGGACACAAAAAAATATACTGCAGTTTTGGAATCATTTTATATATTATTGGTATTTTTCTTGTATTATTTTTTTAAGATGTAATATTATATTATTATAATTGTGTATTTTTTGAGAAATAAATTTGAATTTGAAAAAAACATATTCCACCCAACCAATTACTGAACTACATAGCAGCCAAAATGGTAAAGAAGATCTGGTGGTTCAGAATAATGCCCAAGTGTTCTGTCAATTCAACACCATCACTGAAACCGAACTGCACCATATTTTCAGAAGGCTAAAGCCAAACAACTCATCAGGCCATGATGAAATAACTGGTAAAATCCTGAAGTACTGCGAGAATGAAATAAAGAAACCTATCCTACACATAATAAATGAATCATTCAAACAGGCAAAATTCCCACATAAATTGAAAATAGCAAAGATTATCCAAAGCAGAAATCAGGAGATAAATCTGACCCAAAAAACCACCGACCAATAGCAAATCTGTCAGTTGTCTCCAAGATCATCGAACGAGCGGCCTACAACCAGCTAATAACACACTTGAAAGAAACTAACTATTGTCAAAAAATCAGCATGGCTTCCGAAAGAACCACAGCACATCAACAGCAATATCTGATTTGTGTGACAAGATATGCAAAATATGGGAAAACAAAGAATCGGCCTCAGGTATTTTTATTTGACATCTGCAACGCTTTTGACGTCCTTGATTGGGAAATTCTCAAGACTAAATTGAAATATATGAGAATCCAGGGGAGTGCACTAAAATGTATCGAAGATTATCTAAAGGACAGAAGGCAGTATGTGGAACTGGATTTTCAAGAAAAAACATCAATAAACTCATATAAGTCATCATTCCGACTTGTAAGAAGGGGTGTGCCACAGGGCTCGATTCTAGGACCATTGCACTTTCTAGTATATATAAATGACATTCCAGACAGGCTTCAAGTCAACAAAAAGTGCATTCTTTTTGCGGACGACACCACTCTTCTACTCCCTGTAAATAAAAATGTGACACAAAATAACCTTGTTGATTCTACGCTTGCAGAAGCAACACTAATATGCAGCGAAATGAGACTGGCAATTAACAACAAAACAGTGCACATGAATTTCACGCCGACTCACCATGTACAGCACGAACAACAAAACAGCACTGTGCAAACAGTTGAATGCACCAAATTTCTGGTGTCATTCTAGACCTGTCATGGAAACAGCATATAGAGAGTCTATGTAGAAAACTTTCATCAGCAACATTTGTCATTAGGAGAATAAGAAATATAACCGATGAAAAAACTGCCTACCACTCGCTATTTGTCTCACACTTGAGGTATTGAATAGCTGCAGGGGATCGTCTGCAAAAGAAATCTAGAGAGAGTTCTGAAAATCCAAAAGAAAGCAATAAGAAATATTTCAAGAACCAACTACATTGAGCATTGCAACCACTTTTGAAAAAAACAGGAATACTAACGGCTGTCTCCATAAATATATCTTGTAAGTCATTATTTTGGTCATGAAATCAAATCCAATCTTGAGGCAAGACAGGCACAGCTATGGGACAAGACAATCACAATATAGACCACCCACAACTTAGATTGAAAAAGCTCAGCGATTCTCCATCTTATGCGGGGGCAAACCTGTTCAACTTGCTCCCAGATAGTCTAAAACTACGAGAAAACAACAACACGCTAGCAAAGGGTTTGAAGAGGTACCTAATGGACCGGCCTTATTACACCGTTGCAGAATATATCGAGGAGCATACATACACCCACCTCAGATAGCAGCTAGTGCCGTAGAAAAACCCATTCAAGGGACAATGACAATTCCCCGGTCAGCAGACTGCGGCGAAGACAACAGAAGTAAAAAAGTGAGTAAGTAAAACAATTTGTTCTTCTAAGGTGTTAAGACTATAAAATACTTAATGATTATAATATCTATGATTAATAATAATACTGTAAACGGAGGGGGGGGGTGTTTCTTCTCTTCTATAATATTTGCTAAAGTTTACTGCTATCAATTCATCTACCGTATTTGAATCCTTGATTGGTTGGGAGCTTTTAGTGGATTCGTTCATTCAAATGCACATATTATCATCATTGTCACCTATTCTAGCAACTATAGTAACTACGAGCCAGGAACTTCAATGAAAATACTTTTAAAATATTTAACTTCAGGTTTATTGAACTCTAAATAGGTAGAACGAATAATAAGAGTCAGGTAACATGTCAAATTTTCAACAGAACAAAGTTATTCAGCAATCGATTCAGGTCAAGAAGCCATACTCCATTTTTATCTATACATTTTGGGAACCTGCTAACTTGCTGCAACTAAATTCGGGCCTCGGTCATTCTATGTACTAAAATTTGAGCTATAATACGAAAATAACAAGAGTTTGGCACTCACCATTTTAACAATATCTAAACTTCACTTTTGAGAACACATAATCCAAAACTCAATAAACTCAGACGTTATGAACTTACTACACTTTACTTAAATTCACGCACACAATTAACTATTTAATTTACATCTACTGATTCTATCAATTTAGATTACAATACAAAACTACAACAAAAGTACTGATAATGAAAAACTTTTCATTTGTCCTCTGGATGGGCAACAGACCCATTCAGAGGACCGAGGCTTGCACACCGTTACATGATTTTTCGTTCGCCTCTCAATACCAACTGAGGCCTTTCACTGAAAATTATTCCCCCTCCACGAGCGTTGAGCATAACTTCCAGTGGAAAGCCAAGCTGCAAAAAGGTCAATGGTCCACAATTCCCAAATACAGTAGCTTTTTCGACAAGAAATTGAAACTGCATTTGAAAAATGCATGAAAATTGCTTTAATTTCGACAACTAAGCAACAAGTTAGCAAATTAAACAAGACAGAGTCAATTCTCAGACTAAAATGCAGGGTTCAACATACAGTAAAAATCAAAGTCATTCCAGTTCAAAAACCTGAAAAATAATATAAGATACACAAAACAACTACATACTACCCTCTCAATATCACACTATTACAATACATATGACTGTAATGTGACTCTCAGCCAACCTTATCATCAAGGAAAACAAAGGTTATTGATTTACATTGTGGCATAGTATATTGCAGGGTGGACAGATACCACAACGACGACAGTGTATAGCCATAGAGGAACAATAGCGTAAGTAGATATCCCATGGTATAGTGCGATATGTCGCAACTGTTACTGTTATCTCAAGCCGATTACTGTTGATTTTGTCGAATTTTACTGTTTGTTGGGGTGAGAGTGTATGAACGGCACAACATGAGATACTACCGTGTCACACAGCTTCACTGGAAAGAATTACATGAACTATGGGCTTAAGATAACAGTTAAAGTTGCGACATAAACGCCCTATACCATGGATATCTACTTACGCTGTTGTTTCTCTATGGTATAGCCCTCTAGAAATAATAAAGAATTGAATATATCATACAAATCTATCAAGGTTCCTATTAAAAACCATCGGCAAGAATTTTGAAAGTGCTTGACTAACAATGAAGCGGGGCAAACTATTAATATTTACAGACAATAATGAATCTCAGACGAATGATTGAGAATGAGAGGACTTTCTTTAGTAATACGTTGTTTTCTCGATCTGTAATAGTTATAATAATAACTAGAAGTTTTACAGTACAATTATCAATTAAAAATCTAAACATACCTTATTCAAAGTTGATGCTGATGTAGTAATATAGTTTGTTTGCATTTCGTTAAGCCAATCCAAACATTACCGTATTTATAGCTCTTCTATGCTTATATAAAGAAACAAACTTTTCTGAAAATTGCCTTGTTACTATTTTTTATCAACAATCGAGTTCAGACCTTTTTGACCTATCTAGTTATTTAAGTATAGTTAATCTAGTTATTTGTACATTTGAAAAACATGGATGTACAATTCCAATTGTGTACATGTTTCTGCTAGTTTCAATCTCAATATAACTTAGATCTAGATTCTAGAAACTATGTCCATTCGAAGTATTACTATTTGAATTCATGAATAATACAATTAAAATATTAAATTGGAAATATTCATAATACTATCATTCTTATCAACATAACCTCTGTAGTATTCGTCACAAAATGTAAACAGACAGATGACTGGGGGAACCACCATCACAGAATAAGTACAGAAAGGAAACCTGTAATCAATCGTCTATCTAACCAATGCTTTTTAGCTTACATGACGCCAATACTAAATAAGTCACGTGATCACAGTATACATACAGTACGGAAACTTGGCTATACCACAGAGAAGAGATCAGAGGAACATTCTTACGACTATTGTTTCGCCTTATGTGTAGTATCACTTATACCGGTAGAAAGCGCTTGTATACGCAAATGACGATTTCTGTCTGAGCTGAGTTAGTACTGTCGTAGGGTGACGTAGTGGGGAGTCATTGGCATCCTACACTCCCTC
>NW_024093342.1:0-12638 GCF_014356525.2 Nilaparvata lugens | reverse complement strand
AAAACTGGCAACTCTGTTTTAGTTAACTATTTATGAACAACATCTTTTTCACAACTTGATAATAATAAATTCATTCCTCAGTTAACAAAAGTACAAACAAAAACATAGCTTCTGCGAAAAGTATACAATTATGTATTTTCAACTATATTCTAGAAATAATTTCTAAATTTACTGAGAAAAGACACTCCGAGAAATTTCTGTGTGGGAGATGCCATCAAAGTCCAGTATCTTCAATTAATTTTGATGTAAAAAGAAATAAGCTACAAAACTTAGGGTAAGGTTAAAATAATTAAAAAGAGAAAAACTATTTAAAATTGAATTTGAATGCAATTGGTGGATATTCAGCTTTAGTTCAACCAAAAACTGTTAAACTGCGTTTACACCAAAGTTATTAACAAAATGTTAACTTAATCCTTATAGATTCTATTGGATTGAACGGAACTTGATAAACACATTTATTTCATCTCATGTGTATGATAAGTTATGTTAATCTAATAGAATCTATAAGGATTAAGTTATTAACATTTTGTTAATAACTTGGGTGTAAACGCAGCTTTATAGTCCGAGAGATATTACTTTAACATGAACAGGGGAAACCAGTTTCTCCTTCCACAATTTGTAGGAGAGGAGTAGGCATGCTGCGCACAATTGGATATCGACACAAAAGTATGAAGAATGCTATTAGGTAGTGGGAGTGATTAGTGAAGGAAAGAGTATCGGGGCTCTCTGTCTTCGAGTGAGAGCCGTGTTATAAGTAATATCTCTCAGACTATAGTTTCCGCTTTTTATTTTAAATAACGTAGCCCTAAAACAAATGTATTCTCCACTCTTCACAATATATAATAATGTGTCGTATTTCTAATTTTGCAGTGAGTACACTCAACAAGGGGTTGAGTGTTCCAGTCACATGCAAAGGGTGTATTCGAGAGCATCGAAAACAGTGGCTTATGCTAAAATGCTTGAGGAGGCTGGATGTCAGATGCTGACAGTGCATGGTAGAACAAGAGAGCAGAAAGGTCCTCTCACTGGAATCGCCAGCTGGGAGCATATCAAGGCTGTCAGGTGAATGAGACATATCACAATTCAGTGTACCTAGATTACATTTTAGATAATACATTCTGACAATGTATCCTAGGTACATTATCACCATGTTTTTTTATTATCCTAAAATAATTACTAGCCGTCAGGCTCGCTTCGCTCGCCATATCCGTCTAGCCAGGGGCTCCGCCCCCTGGACCCCCGATGATCGTCCAGAATGAGATCAGCAGGCTCGCTTCGCTCGCCTGCATTTCGTTTGGGCATTTTTACATAATGTTAAGACAATCCAGTCGGGGGTCCAGACTAAAGGATATGGCGAGCGAAGCGAGCCTCACTGCTAGTAATATAACATTCCCAGGATTGAAGTAGCAGTGCCCAATTTTTATGCGATAAATTTTAAACTGGTTTAAACTTCTTCAACTTGGTGCAAACCAACAAAGTCAACTCAACTTAATGCCAACCTGAAAAATTATTAATTTAGTTGCCAGTTAACAACTGTTTCGAAGAGGTACTCCATCTAGATTATAGTTCTATAGTAACATATGATATATTATATGGAAATTTCAATTATAATTGAGAGATTGGGAGAAGAAGAATATACATGCTAAAAGACGAACTTAAACCCTTAAAAACAACCTTAGAGTTAAAATATTGCCAAAAGATTTCTTAGTGCGCCTCTAAAGGGCCAATTTAACATACCTACCAAATTTGAACGTTTTGGTCCGGTAGATTTTTAGTTATGCGAGTGAGTGAGTGAGTGAGTCAGTCAGTCAGTCAGTCAGTGAGTGAGTGCCATTTCGCTTTTATATATAGATTCTATTCTATTCCTTATCCTGATGAATAAAATAATTATGCTTACTAAAAAATATATATAAGAAGCAGTGCCAAAGAACTCTGAAATAGGATTCGAGGAAGAGCAGTGTACTAATAATGTTTATGTGTACTAGTAGTTCTGTGAACAGTAGAACTCACGCAGTTTTCTCATCCACAAGTATCTGATGTCACCTGTTTGAAATGTTAACAACTCAGTTCACGTTTGAATTGTATTCCATATGATATAATTCATCCAGTTCCATGATAATCTTTCCATCTGATGAAAATTATTTTTTTACAATCAAAAATATTACAATTTCTTCAGCATTATTTAGTTCATTTGATTATTTTTAATCACCTATAAAATTAGTTTTTTCAAATGTGAGAATATTGATACTGATGGGCACGCATAATAATACCATGACTGCAAAACAAAATATTGAAACCAAAGACCTTAAAGATGCATATCTCTTTAAGGTTTTTGTTTGAAACTATAGACCTTATAGAAATAGACACGGCTTCTCCAGAACATCTGTGTAATCCACTTGTCAGCTGATTGATTATGAATAATTCCATAGTATGATTAATCCTATCTTCAGAGTAGATGGTATATATAGTGGTATCAGAGAATGGAGGAATTCCTTTTCTTTTCATATTATCCTTAAAATGTAAAATTTCAAAAAGCCTTGTGTTTACATCTACGCTCAGTTGAAAATAGTTATTTGTGCAACTAGTGTGCAAAGTGACAGTTTGCTGCACCGAAAGAAACGTTTACGCACGAGCCGTAGGCGAGTGCGGAATGATGGTCTCTTGAGTGCAGCAAACGAACTTTGCGCACGTACGGTATTTCACATTAAATTTTTCCTACAGTTACCATTGAATATGAAAAGTGGGTAATAATTATGGGTAAAATTCCTGAAATCTATCAATGTTTTTCTGTGTTATTTTATTATTAATAAAAACCTTAATTTATTTAAAATTGAATAATAATAATTGAATTATAATGATTAGTAATTCAATTGAAAATTTATCTGACTGCTTGAAGGGGGTTTATCTTATGTAAGCATTGAAATGACTATAATCAAGGCACATAATGGCAAGGCAACGCTGTTCTCCACTGCCATTATAACGTGGGCCTCACTATGAGTGTTACTAACTTAATTTTGATTTTTCTGCACTGGTGCTCCTTATAACCTACTAACTATTTTGCGTTGTCATGCTGCAAATCTGGAGTACGCGAAGTACTCACTTTGCGCACTAGTGCGGAAAAGTGATTCTCTGCGGCCTGCAATCAGTGCAGAAATGGTCACTTTTCAAGGTATCTGTAGGAAAAGGAATATTCCTGCCAAATATCATCGAATTCTATCAACGCGTTTGGCCGTAATCGCGTTACATACAGACAGACAAAAGAAAATCCGAGTTAAAACATAGACCTCACTACGCTCGGTCAATTATTTATCAACCCAGATACAAAATGTGTAGTATAATTTATATTTGGATTGTAAATTTTTGTGATCATCATAAGAAGTGTTACATAACCTCATTTACTCTATTTTAATCAAAATTAGGGAGAGAAACATTTTTATATCCTGTTCATTCTCTCTTAATCATTAATTTGAAGCTGTGATTAAGGAATTAAATAAATAATAAAAATGTCTAAAAATAGTTCGAAAAGTGAATGAAGTATAGAACTTCTTGTAGAAGTTGTCAATTCAAGACTAGTTTAGAATTTCTTGATTCATCGAAACCTGGAATGTTTGAATCGATTTTTTCAACTCAACTCATGGTTTTGGTTTTGAGTTTTTCATGAAAGGAAAAGTTCGAATCAACTCATCTAATTTCATCAATATAGTACACATTACTCAATTCTTTCAAATTCTTGATTACTGATGATATTTTTTGCTCGAAATTTTTTTATGACATGAAAGCAGAATATTCTATTTCTTTCAGCAAAGTTAGATTTATTCGCACAAATCATAATGAGCTCGAGATTTGAGTATTCTGCTTCTTCAATTAGTCTTCAAACTTGTTCACTTCAAGTGTTGTATTTCTAAAAAAGGCTTTCCGCTATTTTCATGAATATACAAGCCTTGTTCAATCACAAGTGCCACTTGAACTTCGAAAGTCTATTAACAACTTGAACATTGATTTTATCTTACAACAGCGCAGTAACGTCTGCTATTCTTCCTAAATTATTCAACATGCACTCATTGTCTAATCTCTCACTTGTCACTTGTCGGCGTCAATTTGATTGCCTTAGAACCATTAGGCAATACACGTTTTGTGCAAATGAATATTGATAGAAAACAACAAAATACAGTTCTTTATTTTCTTTATTTATATAGGCTATATATATTTCTTTATTTTCATCATGAACAATAATTTATTGTACTGCAAAATTGCAATAAGGTTAAAATAAAGTTATAAGTTGAAAAATAAATAAATGAGTGAATTTTATAGTATAATTATTATTTAACGAAAATCCTAAATAAATGCTGTAAATCACCCGAAGACTTCTGCAACTGCAGACATTGACAACAGGGTTAACAGCTAGATGGAAATTCGATGAGAACTACTATCCAAAATTATTTGCCAGCCCGGGAATCGAACCCGGTAGGGAATCGAGCAATTGGAGGTACCGGGTTCGATTCCCGGGCTGGCAAATAATTTTTGGATAGTAGTTATCATCGAATTTCCATCTAGCTGTTAACCCTGTTGTCAATGTCTGCAGTTGCAGAAGTCTTCGGGGGATTTACAGCATTTATTTAGGATTTCGTTAAATAATAATTATATATTAATTAACATTTGAATAAATGCATTCTCTGTCTATTTAATTCCATCTGTAAAAGAATTTTATAGTGTTGTAGAGTGTTAAGATCCCAGTGGCAACATTCTACATTTTTATAGTATGATGTAAAAATGTTTTTGAAATATAATAGTAGTTTATGCAAATGTTTTATAATGAAACTCTTGATTCACTTTAGATACTTCTAACGTAAAACCCAAGCGAAGCGAATAGCAAAAACGTTCATTAGGCGCCAGATTTTTTTCTTTGTAATGCTTTTTTTTATTGTATTTTTGAGTTCCTTGTTAGTGATTGCTCGACAAGTCATTGACCAAGTCCGACGTGACATTATGAATATGTTTTGAAATTGCAATAAGGATATATTATGAGAGACGAATCATCGGTATTACTACAAGCCGATTACCTACTTTTCTTCCAATATATCTATCTCTTCTTCCTCTTTAAATTTAAATTGTTTTTATATTTAATTAATACTAAAAATATATTATAAATAACCTATTTTTATTTCATTCACCATATGTATCTTATACTTATATAGCCCAAAAACTTTTATTGTAAGACAGCTAATCTTGAGAACTGCTCCCACACACAGACGTAATAGTCTATGTGGGTTCTAATATTCATTTTATAATTGTAACTATTGAATTTTTTGTTGCAGAGAAAGTGTTGGGATCCCGGTGCTGGCGAACGGCAACATCCAGTGCCTGGCGGACGTGGAGCGGTGCCTGCGGGAGACGGGGTGCCGGGGGGTGATGTCGGCCGAGGGGAGCCTCTACAACCCTGCCGTCTTCGAGGGTCGCAACCCCCCCTGCTGGGAGATGGCTACCGAGTATCTCGACCTTGTCGACCAATACCCGTGTCCAAGGTCGTTTATTCGCGGCCATATGTTCAGATTTTCCACCACTGGTATGTATTCTTAATTGAACTGGTACACTGGTTCTACACTAATACTGGTACAAAGTCTAAACTTGAATAATAATACCTTAAACTTGAAGGTCTAAACTTGAATGATAATTTCTTAAAATTGAAAATAGGCCTATAACCATCCTCGGTTAATTAAGAATCTATATGAAAATTAAAGTTAATCAGTCCAGTAGTTCAGACGTGATGATGCGTCAACCTAATTTTCCTATCCCGTACGTGTATAAGCCAGTTCTTTACTTTATTATAGTGATAGATTATGATGAGGTTTGTCATTTGCAAGTAAATTCGACATGAAGTAAAATTCTCTTTTCAATTATCGACATGCACTTAACTTATCGTCTTATCTTTTCACTACTCAACGTCAATTCAAGTGATTAGTACCTACAGTCTAATTACTAAACAACATTCACTCATGTGATTTGTTGGTGAGATTATGTTGTTGAAACTCGAGTGTTTAATCGCATATTTATGTAAGAGTGTAAACACATAGATTTCTTTATCTTTTACGTTTCAATGTTAATTTTTTTGTCTTTGCTCATTAGGCAAAATTATTCCCTGATCCCGTGTATACTGTATGGTATGATATCATGGATATCAGATTTTTATTCACAGCTCGAAACTCATCTGAATAAAGATTACTTATTTAAACCACTTGCGTGTTTCAGAATTGTTAAATAATATCAATCGCTATATTATTCACTTTTTTGTCCTATATTTCATAATTCGTAGAGAACTGATTGGAAATAAGTATTAAATTGTATTTTAAAATGTCAGTACATTTTATGTTGTGATGTCACATCTTCGAATCTCCAAAACGCCCATTTTTCTTCCAAATTTATAGGTGACAAAGTCCAAGATAAGGTTAGAATTTCACGTGTACAATAAAATTTTATAAAATTTTGGTCCAAAATAAACATTTAAACTATAAATTTTGATTTTAGATAGCTTAAATTGAAAATTAAAAGAAATATTCCACTCAATTACCACTTTTAACGAATAATATTGGTTATTTAAAAAATTGGAACTATTCAAGAAACACAAACTCATATACAGTTTTTCTCATATACAGTGTGAGAAATAAACCTAAGTGAAATATTATAATAGTTAAGATGATGTCATCTTTATTTTTTGGACTTCAAATATTCACGGAGGTTTTGATGACCTGACAGATTGTATGATTTTATTGTAACTGACAAATGCGAACATTTAATGCATTTAATGCATTTTACATGCATGAATAAATATTATTATTATCATGCCTTGTCTTGTCTTGACTAACTGATGTGCGCCTAGCCTTACGTTAAAAACTATATACTCTTAAATAGCATTTTTGCGAAAAAATTATTAGAAATCGTCATGATTTGGATAAATTTCACCAACGGTTCAATTCCAATTTTCAATTTTATTGTAGACAATGAGTTGAAATAGTTGTAATAAGTGCATAGAGATAAGAAATTGCTATTTTTTGTGATATTTTCATCCTTCACCTATTATACTTATACACCTGCTTCAAATTTATTCCGCAAATAATCAATTACATCATTTGACAGCCTATCCTTGGAAGAGAATAGTGACGTAAGAGAACTTCTTGGAAAGCTGCCTGTATGGATGAATTTAGAAACGTTGTAGAATGTTTAAAAGTCGCTATCTCCGAATTCATGAAGGCGAACTGCCGTGGAATGTACATATACAGGTAAACATATTTAACATTTTTGTAAGTTTACTGGAAGCTTTTGTAGTATTGCGTGAAGAAGCAGTTGGTTTCAAATCTATAAAAATACATATTCTTAATAACGATGTTATTGAATGCAGTAGCTAGCCTATTATTAGCTATGAAGTTACAGTAAAATGGTAATGGCAATACTTATTCTAGACTAGGATAGAACGTGTGATAGTTTTATATTGTCTGGTATGTGGAAATAATTTTCAAACATTACAACAATTATGAATTTGTATGGCATAAGCTTCAAATAGGGTGACAACACCTGAATAAAAATACTATTTTATTTTAGTGGTCAGTAGGCTAATCCACATACAAGTTTCTTCGGAAGGTTTTTTGAATCACTCTTCTTATTTTGTCTATTCGTATTTCTAGTTTCTAAAGCTGCATTTACACCAAAGTTATTAACAAAATGTTAATAACTTAATTCTTATAATTCTATTAGATTGAACATAAATATCATACACATGATGAACATAAATATGTGTTGTCAAGTTTCGTTCAATCTATAGAATCTATAAGGATTAAGTTACTACATTTTGTTTAAGTGTTTCTGTTTTGTTTCAATGTGGAAATAGTGAAGAATTGAAAAGTCGCACATACCTTTATTTGGACAATTTATTTTATGAAATTGATGAAAGAAGTTTTGGACTGTAGTCTGTTTCTTTGTCCGTCAGTTGATTGTAATGATAAATAAATAAATAAATAAATAAATAAATAAATAACTTTGGTGTAAACCCAGCTTTAGATTCTATTAGATTGAAGATAACTTATAATACACATGATAAATATAATATGTGTTGTCAAGTTCCATTCATTCTATAAATCTATAAGGATTAAGTATTAACATTTTGTTAATAATTTGATGTAAACCAAGCTTAAGCTTCTTTTATATTATCTTGCTATGTTTCAATAAATTTAATTGAATCGAAGAAATTGAATTGAAGTAATATGATTACTAATTAGTAATATTGATTTTCATAGAGTTTCGAAATTCTATTGATAAAATTTATTGTTTTAAAGATTATTCAGAGATATTTCTGAAACCTTTTCTTCATTTTCTTCAAATCGAGTATTCGACTGAAGAAGGATTGGTGACCTTAGTACTATCTCAATTTGAACGAGATTGGTCAGCTGTTGGTTTAAACCTGGAATGAAACACATTATAAAAAATGTGACCATATCTTCATGTTAACCTAGATTAGCATTATGCCGCATCCACACTCTCACCAGTGTGCGCAAATGACGACAAGCGCAAGAGTGTAGATGGCTGCTTTGCCAGTGCTCGCCTTCATTTGCGTTCGCTTGCCTTCTCTCCGAATTTGTCAAGGCGAGAGCGAGTGAAAGCCAGCCAAGCAAGGCGAGTGGCCTGCCGAGCACCCACAAATGGTCACATTGCAGTGTGGATTGCTAGACCAACGTTGCCAAGCTTACCAGCTGGCAAGCGACTTGGTGGAGTGTGGACGTAGATGATATGCATCAGACTTGGATAACTTGTGATAATTTATATGTTTTGTGTTTGAAATGCTTTTGCATGAATCACAAGCATTCTAAATGATGATGATGTGTGAGCACACATGAAAGCATGCTCCTGTAAAAATATTAATTTTTATTAAAATAAAGTGGATTTTGACAAATTTCAAGTCTCTTCAATTATGGAAAAGTTCCACAACATCAAATTCATGCCACAAATTTAATTCTAAATTTTCATGGAATGAGCTTCAGGGTGACAAACGTTATAATCAATGTGCAGTGAATTATCCGTTATGAATAGCTTTCATATAGTACAGTATTTAAAAATGACAAACTGATATTTATATAGGAATCAACATAATTTTAGATTATCTGAATTCAATTAATATGTTTCAGATTATAATCTCGATCTTCCACCCTGGTTATGTAAATCTTATGTAAGGATACCACCTGAAGAACACATCAAGAAACTTGTAGAGAAAGTTAATCGTAACGCTGATGTTATGTTTGATCATAAAGAGGTGAGTTATTCTATACCAAAATTCTGTAGCATTCCTAGCGGTTTTGCTCTGAATAATTGGAGTTTAGTGTTTGAAATCAATCTAGAATGAAAAAATCATTTGAAATCTGTCAAAATATTCTAAAAATCCTTATCAATACTACACAGTAGTTAATACATAATTTGTTACACTCTTAATGAAGCAAGATTTTCCTACGAATATTCCTGACGAGCTATTCACTTCTGAAAACTTGGTGTAAAGAATTCTGCCGCCATGGTGTCAATGAACTTTATTCGGAACTCACTCACCACACCCTTAGTGATAATCACATTTTCCGTTATAATGTTTTCGATGGCTATTCACAACCTCATGACTGATCATCAGTCAGATCTCAAAGCGTATCTCTTCGATTCGGCACTCAAACCACAATTAGCTGTAGATGTTCGTCAAAGTCTTCAGAAAAATGTGTTGAAAAATCTGGCGACTATGTAGAAAAATAGTTAACAGTACTAGCTTTCAGGTGGAATACTCATCTATTGAGATAAAAAGTGCCTTACAAATTGTCGATATAAAAATATTGCAATTGACAATGTGGGAGCTTTTTTTAATGTCCCTATTATATGTGTAATACAGTTAGTTTAATATTATGATGTATGACAGTATATAAGTGTCAGAAGGCTTCACCATTACAGCTGGAGATGTGTGTTGGTCTCAACATAAATTAGCAGTCCTGGAATTGGAATACTAAAAAGATTGGAGTTGACAATACATTCAGTTTTCTTTATTATTATTTAATTGAAAGCACTGAATGTATTGTTAGTTGTCAATACAAAATTCTACTATCAATATGTTTTCAACGAATTCTACGACTTCTATTTCACATCTTTATTTTATTAATTCCTTCATGTTCTTATTTTCCAGAATCAGGATGTGTTAATAGGAAAGCGACCAAGTGATAGTACAGAGAATGGATTATCTAAGAAGAAATTGAAGAAACTGCAAAGACGTGAGAGAAGTAGTACAAAATGTTCGACGTGAGATTGTTATGTGCCAAAAAGATTGCAAAATCCCATGGTAAAATTTTTTATGTAATAAACATATTCATTCATTAAAACCCAAACTATAGATAGAAAGAATAGACCTTCCCATTTCACAATGTAGAGTAAATGAAATTTATCAGATGGAATAATTTTGTAACAGTAATACTGTAATTTTTTTTAAATCTTCCAACTACTGCAGTATTTTTTTTTTTTCACTGCTGTTGATTTTGTGGAAGCTATTCCTCAGATTTCATGAAATGATCATATTTTTATTAGGCGGAGTTAGGACTATTATGCATACGGGCATCCTGTATGGGAAAATGTTTTATACCACTCTACGTTATAAGTGTTAATCAAATTATTCTTGAATACTTCAATTTTGTTGATTTAATCATTACCGTCGATGGATTCCGAATGCAATCGCAGATAAACTCTAATTTATAATCTTGAACATCGTATTGTTTTTGTTTCAATAGTGTAAATAGTTAATACTATGTACGGTTCTTTTATACAGAGCTAATTGATAAAAACAATATAAAAATCTTGTACTGTAGTACCCTTTATTTTTATATCCAAAATAGTTAACTATTTTAAAGTTTTAAAAATTAAAGGTACTACAAGATTTTCATATTGTTTTTATTAAGAGTTAATTATTGCTATGAAACACAATCACAATCTCTTCTTTATTTCACAATGAATTGGGTACATAATTCAATTATACATAAGTAATATTTTTATTCTTATCTCTATTTTTGAATACTCAGCTCCGCCTAATTATGCTGAAACAGATTTAAAATAAATTAATACAATTTACATACCAATTGATTTTTAATGCATTTTAAAAGAAGTCTACATGATAATATTGGTTTATAAATGTGTGAACATATTTGGCAAGTGAATATTATGTCAGGTACTCAACCCAAAACCAAAGTGTATTAACTTGAAGAGAAGTGACCGTTACAAAATATTTTTATTTAATAACACATTATGGTGTAGCTCTGTTATTCATTGTGATTTTTTTATTATGAGCTCTTGTATGATCCATAATTATTGGCTTAAGTTGGTTGGTATTTGGTAATTTTTATTCACAATGTACATCAACACAACCTATACGCTAATGTAATGTAATGGAATAAGTGATAATTTTTATTTTCAATAACTTTTTCTTATAGGGTCAGAAGTGCAGTTTCTCCTATGCAAACCATGCTGCCCGAATTAAGTGTTACGTAGACCACGAAGATTGTGCTGGACATGGAATTCTGACGAAAACTAGGAGAGAAAAAGCTAGAAAATATCAGATGGATGTAACTGATGATGACAGAATTACGACTACACATTTCATTGAAAAACCCACAGTACAAACGCAACAGATGGACGAATCTTGGTGAGATTACTAAATTATTTTTTTCTCTGGCTCTGATAGAAAGGCTAATAAGACTGGGACGATTCCATGATAGAGAAGAACACACAGGAAATTAGCATAGTCGATATGATTCAAAGCTTCATAAGGTCCATTCCTAAGTGACGACTCTACAATTCTAGCCGCTCGACGACTGTATCAACGGCTATAGTCTATTACTGTATATTATTGTATAGTCTATACCCTATATGCCGATATAGAATCTATGGCAACTCATAGCGGCGGCTGTAATCGCAGAGTCGTCGTTTAGGAATTGGACCTTTACTACTATAAGAGCATTGATACTAATTTTATCAATGTAAACTCAAATGCATGGGCATTTTTGCTTAATTCATGCTGGAAATAGAAAACAGCCTTATTCTTACATTTTATTGGCAAATAGTTTTTCAAGGTTTCTTAAAGTTCTTGAAATATATTTTATATACTTTAATGGAAATTTATCTGTACAGGATGCAGATCTTCTGTTCTGAAAGGATCTACTTTCTCGAAGAAATGCATTTAATTTTGAATCTCTTCTATTTTATCGAAATACAGTCTGTCAATAGCGTATTCATTTTTTGTAAAGTGTTCATAAACTTAAATCCACATAAGATGTTCTTTCTTTAAAAACCTACCGGTCCGCTGAATACCTACGGGTATTAGGACTCAATTGTGAATAAATTTTTATTGGATAATTTTCAAAGAATTCATTGAGCTTCCAATTTCTCTATTGCGTTCAAAATATAGTTCTTCAATTTCATATCATTTTTGTCTTCATAAACTGTATTAAAACTATACAAATAGCAAGTATTATTCATTATCATTACTTCAAAATGTATTATTCTGCTTTATTTTACAGATCTTAGCCCAATAAAACCATGGTACCAGACAGTCTACATATTGAATAAATCTCTACAAAATACAG
>NW_024093341.1:0-12466 GCF_014356525.2 Nilaparvata lugens | reverse complement strand
GGAAAAGACAAGGAGGAGGGAATGAAGAAGACAGACTGAGATATAAAGGAATAAATGCAGATGAGAGACTATGATGATCAGATATGAATAGATATTATGATGGAAAAGGAATAGAGAAAACGAAATTTTCCCTTTTCCCTTTGAAACGATGTTTTCTAGGCCTACCTAGACGTAGGCCTGGAAAAGAATGATAGAGTTGATGAATATAAGGCAGGAGGAAGCGAGATAATGAAGTTCAATAAGGAAAATCTTTGGAAAAATGGTGAATAGAGGGTGATAAAGAAGAAGAAGAAGATTCATTGGAATCAAAAACTGGGAAAGCAGATGCCAATGGAAATCAGAAGAAAGCTAGAACCGTTGAATATGAGTGGGAAGTAGTAGATAGTTTATGATTGAGATGATAAGAAATTATATTATTTTGAGGAATATAGTTGAAAGTAGTACAAAGATAATGGAGAAGAGTAGAATAAGAAGGAGAAGGATGGATAATGTAGAAGATGGTGTGGGAGGAGCAGGAGGAGGAGTAGGAGGAGAAAATAGAGAAAAAGTATAAGAAGAAGGAGAAGAAGAAGTAGTAGTAGAAGAAAAATAAGAAGAAAATATGAAGAAGAAGAAGGAGGTGGAGAAGAAAAAGAAGAAGAAGTGAAAGAGATGAAACGCTAGAGAAAGAAGAGAAGAAATTGGAAAAAGAAGAACAAGATATGATGCACAAAGGAGGATGGAAGAGGAAAGTGAAGGCGAGAAGTATTTTGGAAAGACGAGGGGAGGATGAGGAAGAAGAAGAAGAAGAAAAAAAAGATGAAGAAAAAAGGAAGAAGAAGAAGAAGAGGAAAAAGAGATGGAACGCTAGAGAAAGAAGAAAAGAGACTGTAAAAAAGAACAAGTGATAGTAGTGAACAAAAGAGGATGAAGGGGGAAAGTGAAGGCGAGAAGTATTTTGGAAGGACAAAGAAAAAAAACAGAAGAAGCGACAAGGGTAAGAAAAAGATAAGAGTAAGAAAGAATAGGTTGATTGCTTTTTATGGGTCAGACGTTGAGACAATAATGCCCCTCCTGCCATATAAATCTCTGCAGAATAGCACAGAGTGGAGTTAGGTGTAGCTGGAAGCTTTTTTGTTGAGAAAATAGGAAGAAAAGGGAACGGCAGAGGGAGAGAAAGGGAAATAGGGGAAAAATAAGAGAGAGCGAGAGGGGTGTACTGATTTCAAGTAGTGAGAAACTTGCGCCAAGGTTCACTATTGTCATTTCACTTTTGGTCAAAAAGGAAGTTGGAAGTAGTCCAGTTTATTTATTCGGCAAAGTTGAATTGAAGGTGTCGCAAATTGATTCAATCTCCAACTAATGAAAATCTCATTAAGAGTTTCTTGGCAAATTCAATTTATTCGGTCTCCAATAAATTTTTCCATTAGATGGTATTGTTTGTTGATACAATCTTCCAACTGAATCTCATTAGGATTTTTGTCGAGTTATTTGACTATTAAGAGAGCAGCTGGGAGCTCAAATTATGTTTAAACTAGATAAATAGAATATCATTTGAAAAAGGTGAACATAAACAAAAATTCTAGGATGTAGGACAAGTCAGCAGCAGGCTCGCTTCGCTCCTTTCTTTACCCTATATTACAGTAAATATATTACCCAAATGCTATTTTATAGTTAGTTACTGTAACTTATACAAACTTCTAGATCTACATTGACTTCGCAACATCAGAAAACACTGAAAATTGTGGGTTTTGCCAACATGTCAAGAGAAAAATCGATTGTTTTGATTGCTCGATCGTGATGAATGTCGATTGTGAAGAAACCTTACTGGATCTGTAAGAGCCTTATTATAAAGCATAGCATTGATGTTTATTGTATTTTTCTTCAGGGCCACTTTCAATATAAATAGGAAAATAAATACCCTTTACACATAAATGTAGATGGAAATATAAATCTGAATACCCTTTAAAATTATTTCGTCACGACAAGTTTCAGCTACTAATGCCATTTTCAAGTTGGGAATGGCATTGGCAGCCGTAACATGTCGTGACAAAATAATTTAAAAGGGTATTCAGATTTATATTTCCATCTACATTGATGTTTAGTATGATCGAATAAATTAACATGAAAACTGAACTATCAATTTCTTCTTCTTCTTACAGCTCAATCATTTGATTGGTTGGCAGCCTTCCATCTAAATCTGTCCATTGCTACACTCTTCCATTGTTCATAGCTCATAGCACCCAGATCCTTCGTCATTTGTCTTAGATACTGTAGCCGGGGTCTGCCACGACCCCTTTGTCCATCAACTGTACATTCCAGAATACTTGACGTGAATGCGTCGTCTCTTATTATGTGTCCAATCCAAGAATGTCGTCTGTCCCTGAGAAAATTCAGAAGAGATCTCTTTTCCACCGCCCTCTGGAATACCTCCTCATTCGTAACTCTGTCAGTCCATTTTTCTGAACAAATAAACTATCTAAACTATCAATTTCTAAACAAATTATAAATTTCGAAACTAATATCATTTCGTATCTTATGAAAACCAATTCTATGACTTCTTTTCTTTCACTAGTACATTTCTCAATTACAAATGACACACTATTATAAGAGAATCGAGTTGTACATCAACACCTACAGTAACGGACCAACGCAGAAATGAATTGCTGACCAATCAGGAGGAAGTAGGCGGAGCTTCGAGGTGTGCTCATGGGCGTGGCCCTAATCGGTTTCTAGTCTATTATTGGATTCTTCTCCTTATTTTTAGATTTTCAAAACCACCATTTATTAATCCTCTATACCTCTTCTATCATACTATTATTTATTTATCTTACATTTTCTAATCCCTATTCTATAATTAGGCTGATCACAGTTTTATATTCCCACAATTCCAGCAAACTTCAATTCTTCTCCACTCTAATTATTTTCAGATCTCTCAAACTCTTTGCAGCAATTTTATAATATGTTCAATAGGTATTCATTTTATTCTTCTCCCAAACAGTCAGTCGGGGACTACAAGGAGACAAAATCTTCCCTGTAAAGATAGAAAAATTTATTCTGCATCAAATGAAAATGACATTATCTCTCAACAATAAATAATATTACAATATGACTTACTCTTGTTAAATAAATAATAATATCGAGTGACCTGGCTGGCTTAGATCTGATATCAGAGTTTTCAGGTCGCAACTGATCTATCTCATGGCCTCTGACATGACCTAACGACTGCTTTTTAGGCAGCCGGGACCGACGAGTAACGTGTCAATCCGAAACACCGGAGTAGCCCAAGAGATGTATATCGTCTGGACCGGGATTTGAACCCGGGCCTCTGTATTATAAAGTCAGAATCTAATCCACTCTTTTTAAATTTTCATTGTCATTCTTAATTCTCACTGAAAATTTTATAAAAAAAAACTTTATCACTTATCACTTCTTTCGCACACCACTCCAATTGTCATTCTCACATTCAACAGTGTGCAAACAAGCGTTATTTCGACGCTTTTGGTGACAATTTTGGTACCACATTATCCCATTTCATGGCAGAGACAGAGATAATTTTCCTCCCACATTATCCCATCTCATGACAGAGACAGAGATAATTTTGCAACCACATTATCCCATCTCATGACGGAGAGTGACGCGGTTTGGGATTTAGTGGTTTAGCCGAGTGGGATTACACTGTAAGTCCTTGTTTCTTGCAATCTTATGGCGTAATCCTAGTGAAACAACTATTTCAGATCCACCTGAAAACTCTTGGTCAGCCCGGCGTGAATAACAACATACTTTACAGTGTTCTTTGTGAACCAAACTATTGTAAAATATAATCTACTGGAAATGAAAGAGGAATTATATTTGTTCAAATGCCAATAAATGTTGTATAATTGTTAATATCGGGGGACCGAACTTTGCTCTGGAGTGTAAAAGCATAAAAATTTGTAAAGAAAGATTGAATTTTAATGAATGAATGAATGAATGAATGAATGAATGAATGAATGAATGATGAATGAATGAATGAATGAATTTCATTTGCCAAAAAGAAATAACAAAAAAGCTTTACAAAAAATAATATAAGTATATGCTACTGCACTTAAACCAGGATACATAATTTATTTAATTAGATATAATAAGGAAATGATATCCTTTATATTATAAATAATAGTTATAAAATGAAGATTTATTTATGTCCACATGCATAAGTACAGTAGGTGAGGCAAAAACACCGGCAAAAGAAGATTCCTGTGCGCCAGTGTGAGTCGTAAATCAGCTTAATCAGGGATGCAATATATAACTTGAATTAAGCGTATGAAGTGTTTCGAAATATTATTTATAATATGAAGTTGATTATTGTATAAAAGTAAACGATTGGAAATAATTCAAGTTTAGCCATGCCTCTATGGCTCTTTTTCTGTGTTTATTTTTCGGAAATTATTATGTGGAAATTCACTTTCTAGTACATTTATGAATTTACTGCTAATGTAGTAAAGTTGCTTTCTAAGAAGAGCTGAGTTGGTGTTATATATTTCGTATTTTCTTATTGTATTAGGTCTAAGATAATTTATGTCATCGGCTAGAGGGAAATTATGCTCGTATTTAAAACTGTAAATTGTTATGCAAGTAAGATATAACTGTCGTATAGTTTTAACATCAATTTCACATCAATCTATAGTTTATATTTATTTATTCATTTTCTCAGTCGTACAATAAATTATTTTTACAGTTATATGAGGAGGCACAACAGGCTTATGCCCAAAACTGTCCCTTCTCAAATTTATACTACAGTCCAATCAAAATCTAGGGTAAGCAACATCACTCATTAAAATAACAATTTATTCACCCTTCAAAAAACAAACACATCAACAATTACAAATAGATATACTATGAATTCGATTTTGAATGATATACTATGTTTGCTACAATATTTGTTAATATACTATGTATCACTAACAGCATCCAGTTATTTTTTGGACTTTCTGAAGTAAACATGTTTTCTAAAAAAAAGAGAAATAAACGAAAATAAGTTTCTCTTGCTGAATTTTTCTGATCCCACACACATGCACTCGTTCACTCTCTTCCTTTACGGTATCGACAGACGACAAAATTTCCAGATGTTTTTCCAAGGACGTATTTATCCGTTTAATGTCCTTCAGCGAGTTATCCAAGGGTTGAGACCTAGTACAATCGAATCTTCATATCATAAACCTACTTTGTTCCAAATTTCTTGAAAATCGTTAGAGCCGTTTTCGAGATCAGAATAATAACCATAAACCAGATATAAATACAATATTGTATAACATATATACAGAAATTGCTCGCTTAATATAATAGGATTATTGAACAAAAATCCAAGTTACATGATGTCAATCACTCTGAAGGCGTCCGGTACCACAAAAATGTAACGAGTTATACTATAATAATTAATATTGTTCTAATTATAATAAACTAGCCGTCACGCTCGCTTCGCTCGCCATATCCGTCTAGCCAGACGGGGGGCTGGACCCCCGACTGGATCGTCCAAGAATGAGCCTCGCTTCGCTCGCCTGCATTTTTCATTTGAGCATTTTTATCATATGTTAGGACGATCCAGTCGGGGGTCCAGACTAAACGCCTGGCTAAACAGATATGGCGAGCGAAGCGAGCCTTACGGCTAGTAATATAATATTCCAGGAATAGCTCTTATTGAAGTAGCAGTGCCCAATCATTTTTCCGTGATGAATGCATTTCAATCTTCAACTTGGTGCCACCTAACAAAGTAAACTCAACTGAATGCCAACCTGACCAAATTATTAATTTAGTTATCAGTTAACAACTGGTTCGAAGAGGTCCTCTCTCTAGATTATAGTTATATTAACATATGGTATGGACATTTTTCAATATATAAAAAGAATAAGAAGAATATACATCTAAAGACGAACTTTAAACCCTTAGAGTAAAATATTGCCAAAAGATATTTCTTAGTGCGCCTCTAAAGGCCAACTGACATACCTACCAATTGGAACGTTTTGGTCCTGTAGATTTTAAGTTCTGCGAGTGAGTGAGTGAGTCAGTCAGTGAGTTAGTGCCATTTCGCTTTTATATAATATAGATTATTGAACGAAAATCCAAGTGATATTGATGTCAATCACTCTGAAGGCGTCCGGTACCACAAATATTCAACGAGTTATGCTTCCAATAATTAATATTGTTCTAATTATAATAAATAAATGTTATAACATAATAAATGTTCCGATTCGTGGTAATGTACTCGTATGTACAGTGACAGCCTACTGTACAAAGTTGCACAGCTCGGCCACCCAAGCATATTAGGAGAGATGAAATGGAAAGCCTATGCTATCAGCCTGAGCCTCTGCACGCTTTCAAAGGGAACGCGCCCTTGTGCCTTGGGGGGGATGTTGACATTTAATTAAGTCAAGTTGGCTCTTGTATTATTACAACTGATTTTTGTCGCATTAGCTGTAAACTCTGTAGGTGGGAGCTTATTTAGAACTTCAATGTGAGGCATGAAATGTGGATTCAGGCTGGAGAAGGAATATATTCCTACACTTTTGGGTGTGAGGCTAGATGAATGAAATCATAACAATTGAAATAAGTGAGATGGAAGAATAACAATTGATCAAGGAGAAATAGGAATGATACCTTCAATTTTCAATTGCAAGGTGATTAGTTACTATTAATTCTTCTTCTGCTTTTTTCTTCTTCTTCTTCTTCTTCTTCTTCTACTTCTTCTTCTTCATCTTTAATGAGTCTATCTAGACCTAGCAAAAATAAAAACAATCAATCAATCTTCTTCCTCTCCTCTTTCTCTTCCCTTCTCTTTTCTCTTTCCTTCTCTTCACTTCTGTACTGTTCTCTTCATTTCTGTTCGCTTCTCCTTTTCCTCCTCCTCATCCTCCTCCGCCTCCTCCTCCTCCCCTCCTCTCCTCCTCTCCTCCTCCTCCTCCTCCTCCTCCTCCTCTCCTCCTCCTCCTTCTTCTCCTTCTTCATCTTTCTCATCATCTTCTTCTTCTTCTTCTTCTCCTTCTCATCTTTTTCATCTTTTTCATCATCATCATATCTTGTTCTTCTTTTTATCACCTTATCCAAAGAAATTTGATAGAGAAAATTATAAGAAATCTCAATTTCACTTCAACTTTGAAAGGCGTCCCTTTTGAATTGAGATGGACCTTCCTCCCTCCCGCTCCCAGATGAATTCCCAGTTACCAGTCGAAGTTGTCGGAAACTGGGTCACCGAACTAATTTGTGGCGCGAAAGTGTGGCCTAATTTGAGTTGAGGTCGACATGACCAACCACCGACCAACCAACCACCTGTGGCGTTTCTCAAACTCACCAATTTTTGGAATAGCTCACCAGTGAGGCAACTCAAGTTAGAAGGGTTCATAGGCCTTGAGGGAAAATTACTGTACAATAATTCTACTGAGTGTAAGCTACTCTTTTTCATGAAAATGGCTGTAATAACAGCATCAACAGCTAATGGTAATGAATGATCGAAGAATGTTCCCTATCATCGTGAGAATATCAAGTCAGGTAATTGAGTGTATGGATAATATTGTTTTTATCACAGTAAGGGCCGTTTGCACAGTGTAAGTTTAAGCTAAAGCTTAAACCAATCTGGATTTTTTTTTGTTTAAACTAAAATTCCGTTTGCACAGTATCAGTTTAAACTCTGTATTGAGTTTAAACTCTGGGAAGCTTAAACCTCCAAAGCAGGAGGTTCAAACCAAATAATTTGGATTAAATTGACATCTGTAAAGATTTGATGGGGAAACAAACACCTTATAGTAAATTATTTTTTGACGGTTGTTTTCAATGCTTCTGTAGACGATAACTATTATTAATTTAGGTTATAGTGAATCATTATTTGAATGTAAAAATAATTGTAATGGAGGTGAACTTCTAATTGATAGAAGTTTTTAATGCGATTGATAAAGATGACTGCGAAGAAATTTTGGAACTGAGAAAAACTGGGCAAAAACAAATAATTTAAATTTCTGGGATAGAGAATTTTTTAACATTTTTCAACAGTTTTGCTTGAGTACAGCAACTGCCAATTTAGTATTTTGATTGAATAAACCACTGATAGAAAATAAGACAATTTTTAACAGTGGTCTTAGATTGGAAAACATGTTTTTAATAACACATAAATGAGATATATTGCTTTCGAGAGATTTCTAATAAACGAGGAAGACTATATAGTAGATTCAAGCGTAACAAAGGAACTTTTTTATCTTACATTCTAAAATTTATTTTCTGGTGCCAACTAATCGTAAGTTTTTAAAGAATTTCTTGATTGCTTTTCACTTTTAGAACCGTACAGCTTACAACTCTGTGGATTTTGAACAAGAACAAGAAAATACTAAAATTGTAGCTACATAACCTCAAATTACTGATGGTTTGTAAACAAGTAACAAATTTCCTGTAAAAATCAGCCTTCCTGATATTATGAGCGATGACATTCTATTACCAACTTAACGCTAAACTAGTTTAACTTAAATGGTAGTAAATGCACTGAGAAAACCGATTCAAGTGTAAACTTTCGGATTAACTTAATCGAGTTTAGCACTTACTGTGCAAACGGCCCTTAGAGTTGAATTCAATAGAGATGAGTAGTTAGTTACGTTGATAAGGGAAGTTTGAGTTAATTGGTTTGACTTGAAATGAATCGATTTAAGATGAGTGAGGAGAGTTGAGTTGAGATGAGTCAAGTAAAAATTCTTAGATCCTAAAATTAAGTTTGTAGCGTGAATGTTGATGTGGAAGAACTTTTCCATAATTGAATAGACTTAAAACGTTGTCAAAAACACAGCTGATGATGTGTGAGCACACACGAAAGCATGCTCCTGTAAAATATTAATTTTTATTCAATTAAAGTGGATTTTTGACAACGTTTTAAGTCTATTCAATTTTAGATTCTATTATTTGTAGAATACTGTATGTTTTTTGAGGGGTTAACCACGGTATTCAGATGAAAACGGTAGGGGTCATGAATGTATGCGCAGTGGCAGCAGCTAGATTGTGTCATCGCCACCAACTGAGGTTTTCAACACTATTGGCAATTTATGAAACTTATTTTTAAAAACAGATGATTGGATAAAAATGACTCAGCGACACCGGAAATAGCACAATCATGCGCGTGACACCTACCGTCTTTTTCTATATACCGTGAGTTTAACCATGGACTGACGATATATCATTATTGATTATTGACGATTGATTATTCTACATTAGATTGATTATACTATTTTCCAATTCAATCAGATTGTGTAAGTTGAAGAAATTTGAACCGATTAAGTTTAAATGAACTGATCCAAGCAACTGCTCAAGACAAATCAGAATGAGTTGGACAACTCAACTCGATTATTGCTGGTTATATTTCAATAGAAACTAAGGGCCCGGCCACATGGAATGCGTTCTGTGATCCTATATGTTTCCATATCTCTCTCACACTCCAAATACCAATTCAACGAACTGCTATTTTCAACTCATCTTTCCTCACATCCGCCTGCCGAGCATGGAACTCCCTACCCTACCACCTCATCCAATCCAATTCATTGGCTTGCTTCAAGAGGAATCTGTTCAAATATTTACTTGATGGTGACTGAGCTATTGTCCTGTTTGTTCTAATGTTGATTTCATTTCTCTGCGTTCCATTCATTATTATTCACTAAATTGATATTCTCATCCTTACTCCTTAGATATACGAATCCATAGGCATTTTGCCTCTGGTTTTTTGGGTTGGACTGTATGATACGAATAAACACATTCATATATCCAATTCAGCACACCTGTATTTAGACCCAGGAAAACAAATAGGAAAAATCACTTACCCCAATCCAAACTATGACGTAATGATATACAAACAGGGTTTCAGGTGGTAAATTGGAATAAGGAATCTGAAGGAGACAGATGGGTGAAATCAAATCGATATTATTCTGCGATGGTGTGTGATCCGCTCTTGTGGTCCCTCGTCCCCAAACATTTGTACTGACTGGATATACTAACAAAAGAGAAGCTGTTAGAAGCAAATAGAATTACCCCACTGAGTTCCAAAAATCAATAAAGTAATTATATTATTTTTATATCTGAATATGTTTTCCCCACTCCCCCACTTGGAATGATGATGTTCACATCAGGCTAGTAATGACAATTCAATTTCATTTGTCCCTTATGATTTCATAAATTGCGTTGGAATCAGACAATCTGAATAATAGAATTGGAAGAATATTATATGGGTCAATGTCTTCATTGGGTCATCATCATCATCATGATTTGCTAGTATTATTCTGTGTGGAGTACCAAATTCTCAACAGTTTGAATTCCTCCTTGCATCAATTCCTTCCTTTAAGTTTTTCCATTCATCATGGTTCCAGTTTCTTATACCATTGAGAAACAATAGCATAAGTAGATATCCCATGGTATAGGGAATTTATGTCGCAACTTTTACTGTTATCTCAAGCCTATTACTGTCGATTATTATGAATTTTTACTGTTTTGTTGGGGTGATAGTGTATGAACGGCACAATTTGAGAGACTACCAGTGTCACACAGCTGCATAGGAAAGAACTACGTGAACTATCAGCTTGGGATAACAGTAAAAGTTGGGACATAAACGCCCTCTTCTTCTTACAGCTCAATCGTTTGATTGGTTGGCAGCCTTCCATCTAAATCTGTCCATTGCTACTCTCTTCCATTGTTCATAGCTCATAGCACCCAGATCCTTCGTCATTTGTCTTAAGTACTGTAGCCGGGGTCTGCCACGACCCCTTTGTCCATCAACTGTACCTTCCAGAATACTTGACGTGAATGCGTCGTGTCTTATTATGTGTCCAATCCAAGAATGTCGTCTGGCCTTGAGAAAATTCAGAAGAGATCTTTTTTCTGCCGCCCTCTGGAATACCTCCTCATTCGTAACTCTGTCTGTCCATTTTATTTTGAGCATACGCCTCCAACACCACACTTCAAAAGCATTCAGAGTCTTTTCCTCAGCCTTACCAATAGTCCACGTTTCAGACCCATAAAGAGCTATACTCCAAATGCAACTCTTTATTAGTCTCTTTCTTATTTCCAAGGTTAGACTATTTGAGGAAAGAAGCTGCCTTTTACTAATAAACATACCCTTAGCTTCTCTGATTCGGCGCTTTATATCCAGTCTATCTTTTCCATCTTCTGATATAATGCTTCCAAGATATTTGAACATTTTTACTTGCTTCAGGGCGTAATTATCTAATTTAATGGACACATTCTCTGGGACTTTTGAGCAGACCATTACTTCTGTCTTTATCTTATTTATCTCCATATCATATTTATTTCGTAGAATCTCATGCAAGGTGGTTAGAGCTCTTTCTAAACTTATTTTATTATCCGCTATTATAGCTATATCGTCTGCAAACGAAGCATCTGAATCCGAACTCCATTTACCTTGATGCCACTACAGCACTCCTTGCATTCATTAATAGCTTGCTCTATATAAATGTTGAATAACAATGGTGACAAACTACAGCCCTGTCGCACTCCTCTCCTTATAGCAGCCTCTCTCTGCTGCTCACCTATCCTTAATAATGCTGTTTGATCCTTGTACAACTCTCGAATGATCCTTCTATCTCTATAATCTATTTTGATGTCCTTTAATACTTTCATCAGTACATTCCAATTCACCCTATCGAATGCCTTAAGCAGGTCTACGAATGCAATGTATACCTGCTTATTCACCTGAAAGCTTTTCTCCACAATATTTCTGATACAAAATATTGCTTCTCTTGTGCCCTTGTTCTTTCTGAAGCCGAATTGATCATCCGCGAGATTTGCATCAATTTTCCCCTCAATTCTCCTCAATATAATATTCGTAAGTAACTTCGAGGCATGTGCTAGGATACTTAATGTTCTATATTCTTCGCATCTTATTGCCTTGTTCTTCTTTGGTAACAGCACCATCAGACTCTCTTTAAAATCATCTGGGATTTCTCCAGTGGTATAGATTGAATTTATGAGGACAAATAACAAGTACTTAATATCTTCATCCAGTGCTTGTAATAGTTCTGCCGGTATATTATCTGAGCCATATGCTTTCCTTGATTTCAGCTCATGTAAGGCTTTCTCAATTTCTGGATAAGTGATTGGTGGTCCCAGCTCATCATGAGGTACATTTACTTCTTCCTCTAGTTCTTCCAAGGCATTTGAATTACTGTAAAGATTTTCTACATATTGCTTCCATCTATCTGCAACCTCATTATTGTCCATCAGCATTTTCATATCTCTTGACTTGATAATGTTACTTTTCACAGAGTGCTTACCAAACATCTTTCTAATTAGGCTATACAATTTTTCTACATTTCCTCTAACAAACTGATTCTCAATTTCATCGCATCGTTTCCCTAACCATACCTGTTTATCATTTCAGGCACTTCTGTTCACAAGTTTTCGCAATTTATTATACTCACTTCTATTTTTGTCATTTTTGTGTTGCCTTCTCTTTTCAATTAGCGCTATGGTTCCA